>NW_013550586.1:4962467-4984822 GCF_000709125.1 Exophiala aquamarina CBS 119918
TTCTATTCTTCTCCGTTAGCTATTCTAATTAGGTAATAGATGTCCTTAGTATCTAACGCGGTAAACTATACGGCGCCTAGGAGGCGGTCCTATAGCTTATTCTATCGGAAAATAGAATAATAGTCCTTAATAGTTTTATCGTTAAGTAGTCTATAGTCGATATATAGTCGTAGTAATCTATCCTTCTTTATTACGAAGAGTATACTATAGGATATAAATCTATATTTTCCTATCTTTAGTTAGCTTCTTCTAACTAAGCCTTTTACTTTTAATTTCTCGATATAATCTTTTAGGAAGTCTTCTTCTTTCTTTAAGAATAATTTTAACTATTCCTTATAGTTAAGTATCTCTCCCTCTTTTATAGGTATTCGGTAATCTTAAGGCTAGTATTCTAGAAGCGCTACTTTACCTTCCTTTTCTATAAATAGTTCTTTATATTTTATATATTCCGAGAGTAGCTCTTCGATATTAGTTTAAGCTAATATTCTACCTCTCGGTCGTACCTATATCGCCTTTACGAAGGAAATCTTTAAAGATAATCGGTCTTCTATTTTCGTTTCGTAACTATAATTCGGAAATTCGAGTTTTCTTATTTTCTAGTTTATTTAGAAGTTATATTTTTCTAGCTACTCTATTCCTAGTATAGCGTCGTATTTTATCGCTATTATATCTAGGGTTATTCTTTCCTAATAGATTCCTATTATTAGTTCGACCTATTATAGTTCTTTTCTTATTTATTCGTCCTTAAACTCTATTAGCGACCCGTCTACTATTATAAGTCGGTATAGTTCTATCTTTACCTTTACGTATTCTTTTAACCTTTATACTACGTAGTATAAGACGTAATTCCCGTTTACTCCGGAGTCTACTATAAGTCGTATAGGAAGGTTCTATAGAACGGCCGTAAGAACTATATATTCTACTTTACCTCCGTTTAACTTATTTAGAGTCTAAGGCTATTACTATAGGTAACCTAGCCTTAATAGGTTATCTCCTCGTCGTTTTTTAAGTATATATATAGTCTTAATTCTACTACGTAGGTACGTTCGTCGTATTTATTTATCGATCGATATACTATTTTACTAATCGGAATTCGAGGTCGATCGGGACTTATATTCTATAGGTATTAGTATAGCTTAAAATACTATTAGTAGCTTCTTTCCGCGTAACTAAAGTAACCGAATAGGTACGTCGAGTCCGCTCGTCTATCGATATAAGGTATATCTTCTTTTTTATTCTCCTATATCGTATATAAGTCTCGTATAGTTAGAGCTTCTATTCCCTAGATCTTCTTTACGTCTTCCTAGTCGAGGTTAACTATAATCTATTCGTAGGTTAGTCCTTATATATATATATATACTATTAGCGCTTAATTATATTCGTAATCCTAGTAGAATAATATATTAATTTTATTCTATTATTCTTATAGTTTTATCCTAGAATCGTAATAAATATAAAGGTATCTTTCGGTCTCGCTAGTACATCCTATATATTTACTATATCTCTAGTATTTTATTATAATCTTAATCTAATTTCTCGTAACCTTAGCTATATAATATTTTTCTTCTTCTAACGATACGTCGGAATCTCCGTCCGATTCTTTAGCGTTTACTTCCTCCTATTCTTCTTCCTAGTTATCGAGGGATACTAATCGTACCTATATTCCTTCGATCGTTTATACTAGTAGGTTATAGCGTACTACTTTACCCTCTACTATATCGTACGAATAGTAAGAAGCTATCGCTAGGTATTCTAGCTTATAGTATCCGTTTAGGCTAACCGGCCTTCGGATTAGTTACTTTAGTCCGCTAGGGTAGAATATTAATTTCTCGATATCGTCTTCTATACTTACCTAGTAATAGTTAGTAATAAATACTATAAGATAATATTCCGACACTACTACCTTACTCTCTTCTTCTATTAGTATAGCGTCGTCGAGGTTAATATACGCTGTTCTCTACGGTCTTATCTTCTTATATTTATTTAACTACTATCGTAATTCTTCTAATTAGTTATCGTTCTCTCCTTCCCTAAATAGGAAAGGGAATACGTAGCCTACGTAGTCGTACGTATAGCTATTTTCTTTTTCTTCGTATTTATTCTAGGTATATTTATAGATTATTATATAGATTCTTTCTTTCTTCGGTTATCCTAGAGGATTATACTATATCCCGGGGTTTTCCGCTAGTCCTACTACCTAGTAGTAGATTCGAATAATTACTAGGTCGGGTTTATTTAGTAAAATCTTATCCGCGGGTCCTTTTTCTATTATAGATATATCGTAATAAGGCGGTAGTAGCGTTACCGTCCTAAAACTAAATAGTCCTTCCCTAAGCTAAACTAGCTATCCTTCCGTATAGGTTACTCCTTTACCTAGTCCTTTAAAGGTCGTAAAGTAAGCTTTCCCGTTATACGTATCGTACGTATATTTAGCTTATAAGGAATATTCTCGATCATTATATTTCTATATCTATATATATTTTTATTCCCTTCTAGGAGTAGCGCCGGAGTTATATCGATATAGGGTTTCTCCTTCCCTTCTATCCTAGAAATATATATAGAATTCCGTAGAGTTCTTATATTATCGTAGTATCTCGTCTATCGATACCTATTCGTCTTCTTCCCGCTAGATTCTTAGTTAATATAGTTCCCTATCTTTAGTATACGTATAGATATATCTATATTATTAATATCCTCGGGCTCGGTACTTATAGATTAACGCCGTTCTAAACGTTTTCTACGTAGCTCTTCTATCTAATACTATAACTCTATTAACTATCTTCTAGAACCTTATTCTAATTATCGTATAGTTATCTATATTTATAAGTATCGTTTCTTTTTCGAAATTAGCTATTATTATAGCTAGGGTTTCCTAGACCCTCTATTCCTATTCCCGAGGCTTTATACTTCCTCTATCCTTATATAGAAACTACTATTTTTCGGTCTTTAAAGCTAAATAGAGTTAGTAGTTATCCTCGTAATAGAAATACTATAATTCTTAAGCGTATCTTACGGTATTTCTCCTCGTATTATATATTACTTCGCTCTATTATTCTTCCTTTAGGAGTTCGTCGAACTTTTCTTTCTTCTAAGTCTTACGCTTAGGTTCCTTAGGCTTCTTAATCTAATATCTTAACTAGAACTCTTCGTCTAATTACTTAGTATCTAACTTACCTAACCCTCGGGAGTTATCCGATTCCTAGTAGTCCTTCTATACTAGTTTACCCTTACCCTCGATAGGTCTTTAAGTCTCTTTAATAGTATCGGCCTTTTTCGCTATTAAGCCGTCTATACTACCGCTCTATATATTTATTATATATAGTCCTCGAGCGCTCTTCTTTTCTAGATAATCGCGTATATAGTGTCCGGGCTTACTATATTCGTAGTATAGGTTTTCCTTCCTTTATCTTTCCTTCTCTCGATCTCGACTTCTTATAATCTTTCGCCCTATATTCCGGCCTCTACCTAGGCCTATTCGTCGGGTATTATAACGTTCTATAGCGTCTAGGTTTATAAGGTCTCCGTAGTCTCGTAGGCGTTCCGTATTAGCTCGAGGAGAATACCGATACTCCCGATACCTTCGTTTTCCTAAGCTCCTTCCTTAATTATCTTCTATACGTAGCTCGTATAGTCGATTATTAAGTTTAATAGCCTTATCTACTATATCTTTATATATTTCCGGGCGCTCTATTATTTCCTTCCTAACTTCCTTCTTTAATCTATTATAGAATATATCCTTAAAGACGTTGTCGTCCGTATACTCTAGTTCCTTCGCTAGCTTCTTAAATTCCGAATAGTAATTAGCTATAGATCCTATTTATTTAAGGGTATAAATAGTTTAAGAAGCTACTATAGCCTTATTAATCGTACTATAGATCTATTTAATTATTATTTCGAACTATATAAAGTTCCTAAAGTATACCTTAGTTTCGTTATCGAGACTAGAAGATTCGAGGTAGTCGTCCTATACTAGTTTAAACTAATAGAACGCCGCTCCCTTAAGGTATATTACCGCGAATATAACCTTATCCTCTACCCTAGTATACTTAGTTAGATTAAGCTTAA
This sequence comes from Exophiala aquamarina CBS 119918, assembly GCF_000709125.1. Lineage (NCBI taxonomy): Eukaryota > Fungi > Ascomycota > Eurotiomycetes > Chaetothyriales > Herpotrichiellaceae > Exophiala > Exophiala aquamarina. Next base: position 4,966,533 of record NW_013550586.1, read on the forward strand.
AGGTAGTCTTAAGTTATATAAGGAAGTATTCTAGCTTCTCCCTATTCCTATAGAATAGTTCTACCTTAATACTATCTCGAGATATATTAGTAAGTCCTAGTGCGTTAACTATATCTACGTCGGAGTCTTCGTTAGAACTACTATCTTAAACGATATTAGTCTTTAAAGAATTATTTAAGGCTACGAGTAGACGTACGCTAGGTAGTAGGGATCTAATTCGAGATAATCCTACGTCGGACATCTAATACTAATTAAGAGGTAGTTAAAGTATTATAATCCGAGCTATAAGTAGTTCTAACTAAGGTAGGGTTCCTTAATAGAGTAGGTATTAGAGTGTTAACTAAGATAATAAAGGAAATACTTATTCGTCGGACTATATCCTAAAATATAGGTATAGGATTACTAACGAAGTTAACTATAAACTATGCTATCTAGGTAAATAAGCGTATATATATAGTGCTAGCCTAGACTATAGACTTACTTAGACTATATTTATAGTCTATAGTCCTCTATAGTCTATTCCCTAGTTACGTAGCGTAGCCTCGTTCTCTATCGGCTAACTTCCTCGTTTCCCTCGAGTATAGGCGGCTTGTCCTTAGCGACCCTTCTAGTGACCTAGTTCGTAATACTTAGTCTTTATATTTTTATATTTTTCGTATTAATATAAACTATTTCTCTCTCCTAGAAATCTAGTCCCTTAGATCTTTTCTTATTTACTATTATTACGAATTAAACTCGTATAAAGCTCTAGAGTACGCCCTAGAGCGATTACTCGTAGTATACCTTTAGGCTATATAACTATATAGCCGAAGCTACGTAATTCCTCTCTATCGATTATCTCCTAGGAAACTATACTAATCTACTATAGGAGAAGCTAGGAAGTATTTCCTTTATTCGTATAGTAGATAGATTTTCTCTTTTCTTTTTTCTCCTTAGCTTTAGAATCCTCGTTATACGATAGTTAGACGAATTACTTTAAATTCCTAGCTAAACCCTTATATTATTCTAAAGCTTCCTATTATACGTAGCGAAAGAGTATCGTATACGAAATAGATAACGAATAGTAACTAACGAAAACCGCTCTAGCGTAGACGATAGAGCTATACTAGCTTTTATAGGCTTAAAACTAAAGGATAATAGTACTCGAGAATTAACTCGACTAATAGAATAGAGTACGAGCTCGTACGCCTAAAGTAACGACTTCTACGACGGCGAGCGCTATATAAGAATTCGACTCTATACGACGAAAGGCTAAGCTCTCCGAGCTAGCTAAATTTAATAGAAAAAGATTAGAATTTCGACCGTAGCTTACTTAAGCTCGAGCTAAGTTAGTAGTCGATAAGTAAGAGGAAACCGAAGCCGTACGATTTTAGTATTTCTATAGTAGACTAAGGGGCTACGCCCTTACCTAGGTTAGTTCGTAGGTTAATTCCGTATAATTAACCCTCGAAATAAATACGAAAGAACTTATTAGTTAATTAAAGGCGGCGTACGAGGACGTCGACGTCGTAGAAAGAGTATTACGAAAGCTTTCTTAACTAAAGTAGAACGAAAAGTCCTTTAGCGTATTTCTCGTCGAGTTTAATTATACGCTACTCGAGGCTAGTAGACTAGACTAGACCGACCTAGTAAAGAAGACGTTTATATTAAACTACTTTTCGTACGACCTAAAGAGCGCCCTCGTTATAACGTTAATTCTATTAATCTATAGAGAGTACTATACTTTCCTCTATACGATTAGTATAAATCTAGAGACTCTTCGATAGAAGAAAGCTAGAGAGAAGATATCTAGGAGTAACCTATTCGATACTATTAGTCGTACGAAAGATAAGATAGATTAAGCGCCGATAGTATAAGCTATAGCGTCCTTAGCGGGACTATAGAGAGCCTTATAAGTATCGTAAACGATACTTAACTAGAAAAGGGAGCTCGAAGCGTATCTTCGCTACGACTAATAAAGTTACTTTATCGTTAAATATCCTCTTCTTTTCGTCGTACGACCTAAAATAGAGAGGAGAATAGTAGTACTAGAGACTATAGACGATAATAAGAAATCGTTAAAAGAGTAGCTCCTACTAGAAGTCGTCGGTAGAAGCGTACGAAGAAGACGAAGAAGGAATAGAAGGCTTTTCGGCCCTCGATAAACGACTAATCCTTTATAGTTTTATTACTTTTAGATAAGTAATATTATATATCGGCTCTAATCGATTCTAGTTATTTATCGTACGATTTAATTAACTCTCGCTTCGCTTCTCGCTATTCTTTCGAGCGTATTCCTATTACTTCTCGTCCGATCTTCGGATTCGACTCCTCTATACGATCTAAAATCTTCGAAGTAGTGAAGGTTAAAGTCGATATCGATAGCTATAAGGAAATAGCGTTCTTCTATATTATTCCGAATCTAGCGTATAAAATTATCCTTAAGCTATTCTAGATAAAGAAGAACGGCGTATATCTTAGCGCCGCGAACGACTTTCTCTTAATAGGCTATTTATTATAATCCGAGCTATAAGTAGTTCTAACTAAGGTAGGGTTCCTTAATAGGGTAGGTACTAGAGTATTAACTAAGATAATAAAGGAAATACTTATTCGTCGGACTATATCCTAAAATATAAATATAGGATTACTAACGAAGTTAACTATAATAGTCCTATCTAGGGTAATAAGCGTATATATATAATACTAGTAGCTCTCCTAGATCTTATAGCTCCTCTCGGATCTCTCGAGATCCTATAAAATCTAAGGGATCTAGGGAATCTAGCCTAGCCTAGTTACCTAACTTAGCCTCGTTCTCTATCGGCTAACCTCCTTCCTTAGGTAGGTACCTTAATTCCCTTAGTAACCTTTTAAGTAACCTAGTTCGTAATACTATCCTCTCCTCCTTCTAGTCGTTATCCCTAACGTACTTAAGGTAAGTTCCTTCTATACTTTCGTTTTCTTCTCTTCCTATAGCTAACTATATCGCCTATAGGTATTATTAAGCGTTCTAAATCCTCTACTATTCGTCGTTAGCGTACCGCGCTTAAAATTAAAACTCTCGGAAGAAAATACGAAAATATAGGTCGCTATACTCCTTACTAGAATATAAATATCGTCTATTTTATATTAGATAGTTATACGCTATATAATAACTATATACGTAATAACCGAAAAGATTATAATAGAGTGTTTTCTAATACTAAGTTCGAGGCTCTATTAGCTAAGCGTAGCCGTTTAGCCGAGGCCGCTCGCTAGAAAGGCGAAGAAATTCGTTAAAAGAGCGAAGAAATATAGCGTCTACTTTCTTCTATTACTTAAGCTAATATTAAGCGTAAGCGCCTCGAGAAGGAAGCCGAGTAGCTACTTAAGAAATAAAAGAAAATAGTTATCTAGGAGGCCTATACCCTAGACGCGCTAGATTACGTCGATCCTCCGCCTTAAGCTTCCTCTATCGTTCTAGTAGATATAGATAACGCCTAGCTTAAAGATATCTTTAATTTACCGCCGGGTTCCCTAGCCTACTTCTTAAGTTCTATTCCTTTAGATTATTTAATAGTTCGGTAATATCGAGCTACGAGTCTCGGATTAAGGTTTATCTCTAGTTTCTACGTATTTTCCTCCTCTAGGTATCCTAACTATTTAATTAGATATTTTATTTAATTATTTTCTTACCTATACTAGAGTATAGTTTCTATATCGTAATAGGGTTCTTAGGTTTCTTCGTCGATATATACTAGTCCTAGTCTAGCTTCGTCTAGTACCTTTTCTAATAGCGATTTATAGAATATCGAGTATATATTTAGTCCTCCTAGTAAGTATAGCTTATAAGAGACTAGTCCTAATATCTTCTTAATTCTATATAGTTTAATTTTAGTATAATCTAATTTCTTACTTAGTCTCTATATTTTTATATTTTTTATATTAACGTAAACTATCTCCCCCTCCTAGAAGTCTAGTCCCTTAAATCTTTTCTTATTTACTATTTTTATAGTTATTCTTAATATTTTATCTAGTTTTATTTTTAATAGAAAGTATAGTTTATATAAGTCTTCTACCTTTATTCTTACTTTTTCTACTATAGGTCTATCTCCTAATAGTTCTTTCTTAAAGTTCGGGTGTCTCTCGTAATTCGTAAAGAATAGTAATATTCCGGTTATCGATACGTTATTATTAAAAGCGAATTAGGCTATTAGTAATAGTTCTACCTAGTTCTTTTACTAGTAATCTATAAGGGTTTAGCTAGGAATTTAAAGTAATTCGTCTAACTACCGTATAACGAGGATTCTTAAGCTAAGGAGAGAAAAGAAAAGAGAAAATCTATCTACTATACGAATAAAGGAAATACTCCCTAGCCTCTCCTATAGTAGATTAGTATAGTTTCCTAGAAGATAATCGATAGAGAGGAATTACGTAGCTTCGGCTATATAGTTATATAGCCTAAAGGTATACTACGAGTAATCGTTCTAGGGCGTACTCTAGAGCTTTATACGAGTTTAACTCGTAATATTACTCTTTTCTTCTCTTCGTACGGCGCTAAGAAGTCGCTACTCTTAATAGAGACTAGTCGGGCGTCGAGTAGCGTATAAAGTAAAACCCTTATTCCTACTTACTTTTATTCTACTTTTTCTTCTCTTATATTAATTATCGAGAAAGTTTTTATAAGTACTTATCTCTACTTCTATTACGTACGATTATTAGTCGTTACTAACTCTTAAATACTCGTAGTCGATATAGTAAATAAGTAAGCGAACTAATCTATTTTCTCCTCTTTAATTCGCCCTCTATACTCTAAACCCTAGGCCTTCCTATTTAGTCGTACGTACTAATAGGAGAACGGAAAAGTTAAGATAATATAGTATTAGTAGTATAGGATATCGCTACGGCTTAGCGTTAGTTAGAATAGCTCGCGCTAACTTAAATCCCTATTTTCCTTACCTCCGAGTAATCGCTAGTATCGTACTACTATAATATCTCTTAACGAGCGATCTTAGCTATACTAGAAACTAACGTACCTTTCGTACGAGGAGTAGTTATTCTAGTATAGGTTCGGTCGTATCGGCTATCGTATATTAACGCCTTACTTATTTAGAGCCGGAGTATCCTTTTCGGTCCTTATAACTATTATAAGCGCTTAATACGCCTATTTCTAGAGTATCGACGTATCTTAGAATACTTCGGTAGTACGTACGGTAACTATAAGTAGTCGAACCGCGGTACTCGTTATTCGAAGCGCGATAAAGACGATAATAGTAGTATTATAGTACTATCGTCGGATTCGTCCGATAACGACGGCGCTCCCCCCCCTACTCGTAAGGCTCTCCTCCCTCCTCCTCCTCCTTCTCGCTTTAGTAAGGTAGTTATAAAAAGGCTCGTCCCTTAGCGGTAGGTACGTACGATATTTCTTTATTTTCTTATCCTCGTATAGTACTTATATTAGTATTAGTATAATTCTAGTAGATAAGGAATATTCTCTATACTTAACTATAGCTTATATCTTAACGTAGCGATTAGGCTTCGCCGTACGACGACTAAATAAGCTAAATATATATAGTATAATTAGATATTTTATTACTCTTATAGTTCTTTCGTACGTACTTTCTCTTTACTCTCGTATAGTAATTAGGGAGCCGATTATCTCGCTATCGATTCGTACGTATCTAAAGCTACGATATCCTAGAGCGATAATTTCGGTTCCTAGGTTAGTTCTATATATCTCGTCTATTTTACTAAGTACTACCTTTAAGACCCTCGACCTCTTCGTACGAATTTATAGCGAATAATCCTTTTAATTTAGTATTCTTCTTCGTTCTATATAACGATAGAATTCGACTAAGTATCGTCGGTAACTTACGAAGGTAATAGATTCGTAGATATCGTATATAGTAGGTTCGAATAGAATACGTTATAAATTCTTTTTAGTGTATTAAGACGATAGCTATACGATCCGATAACTTTAGTTACGATATACTTCGTATTCTTCTAATCGAGCTTCTTATTCTTCCGCGTTATACGTATATTTCTTAAGTCGAGCTAGACCTTATCGCCTACTCGGAACTCTATTAACTATTATCTTATACGGTTTATAATTTCTTCTTACTCTTATTAAGTAACGACTATAGAAGTCTAAGCCTATTCTCTCGCCTTCTAGAGTTTTCGTATAATTTCTTCGCCCTATCGTATTAAGCTATTTCCTCTTTTATCTTTACGAAGCTTATCTTATAGTTATACGGAGTCGATATTATATTTATAAGATAGGAAGAAAGGGCTTACGCTAGTCGATTAGGCGTTTCTATTATTAATTACTAACTTAGCGATTAATAGTAACTCTACCTAATTATCTTAGGCTTTATTTATAAACGTACGTACGTACGTCTCGACCGTTTAATTTATTCGTTTCGTAGATTCGTTCGTTTTAGGGTAATATATAGTAGATAATCGACGTACGATACTTAGTAGCTAATATATTCGTTTCTATAGAGCGCTTACGAACTAGGTTCCTCTATTCGATACGATAGCTCTCGGTAAATCGTAGATCCTATAGAATATACGTAGAAATAGGGATACTATATCTTACGACTTAATCGTACGTATCGATTTAAGAATAATTTCTTTTCCTAGTCGGTCCGTAATTACCGCTAAATTCGTATAGCCTAGACTCTCTAGGAGCTCCGTAATAAAGTCGATAGATATCTCGCTCTATATTCGGTTCGATATAGGGAGAAGTTTTAGGAATCCTTATTTTCTTTTCCTCTAGGCTTTTATTCGTCCGTAGGTATTATAGTTTCGTACGAATCATCGAATATTCTATAGTATATTCGACTAGAAGAATTATCTTACTATTAGAGAGCTCGTTACCTTTCGTCCGAAGTATTCGCTAATTACTAAGTCGTAGGTTTCTTAAATTAGAAACGTATATAAAGGTTCTAAGTTCGAAACCTATAGTCTTCCTCGAAAGCGTACGTTTCCTTAGTTATCGATTATATACTTAGCGATAGATACTTTTATCGTTAGAGAAGATAGAAACTTCGATACTTCTCGAGTAATTAAATCCTTAATCTACTTATACGTTTTATCCGACTCTACTATCGTAAACTAGTTAGTATTAACTACGTTACTCGCTAGTTAATCTTCGGTAAGAAGTTCCTCTACTCGTACGAAAGCTACTTAAATCGCTCCTTTCGCGTCGAAGAACTTCGGCTTTAGTAGTCTTATCGTACGATACTATAGTCGATCGTCCTCTTCTTCTTTCGGTATATTTTATTCTCTTCGCGATAGCGCGTCGGCTTATATATTATCCTTTCCTTTAAGGTAGAAGATCGTAAAGTTATATTATAAGAAGATAAGAGACTATCGTATTTATTTCTCTATAAGCTTTCGTATAATTATAAAGTACTCTAGATTCTTATAATTTAATCGTATCTCGAACTTATCTATACTTCTTAACTTAGTGTTCTATTCTTTAAGATAATATACGATAGCTAGTATTTTTTTATCGTATATTTTATAGTTATATTTCGTAGATAAGTTCTTTTTTAAAAAGAATATATAGAGTCGTACGAAATCGTCTTTTCCTACCTAGAATAAAGTACTATCTATATACTATTTAGAAGTATTAACTTCTAGGAATATTTCTTTTATATAATTAAATAGAGCGAGAATCGAAGTTATTATAAATATCTTCTTTAGTCGTATAAACGCTATATCGACTTTCGAATCCTAATAGAAAGTCGAATCCTTTCGTACGAGTTTTATAATTAATAGGATTATTTCTAAGAAATTCTTAATAAACTTTCGATAGTAGTTTACAAAATTAACGAAACTCTAGACGCCTTTAATAGACTTAGAAGCTTACTATTCTTAAATTACGATAACCTTTACTAGGTCTATTTATATACCTTATTCCGCGTCGATAATAAATCCTAAGTACTTTATCGACTTAACTTCGAACTCGTATTTATTAATATCGATCTAAAGTTTTACTTTATAGAGTCGACTTAAGACTTTTCGTATATAGTTTTAATACTCTCGTTATATTCTCGAAGAATAAATTAGAATATTATCTATATATATCGAGTAGAAAACGTTAAGGTAATCTCGTAAGGCCTAGTTAATATACTTCTAGAACGTACTAGACGCGTTAGTAAGTCTAAAAGAAATAACTAGCTATTCGAAAAGGCTATATCTTATACGAAATACTATTATCTACTCGTCTCCTTCTATAATTTAAATTTTATAAAAGGCCGCGATAATATCGAGCTTCGTATACTACTTTACTTATTCGATATTTCGTAGAGTCTTATAGATTAGTAGTAATAGATATCGATCCTTCTTCGTTAGCTTATTTAGCCCTCGATAGTTAATATAGAATTATAATCCTCCTCCTAGCTTTCGTACGAAGAAAACTAGGGCCGCCGCTAACGAGTTACTTACTTTAATAAATTCTTTATCGAGAAGTTTAGTAAGCGTACGCCGTAGTACTAAGAATTCGTCTCGAGATATATTATATAGCGGGCCCTACGAGACTTAAGATTTCTTTTCGTCTTTTAGTTCGAGGTCGATCGCGTAGTCGATCTCCTTTCCTTATAAAGGAAGTAACTTCTCTACTTTCGTACGACTAAAGACGTCTAAGAAATAGTAGTACTATTAAGGAAGCTTCGTACGCGAATTAATAGACGTCTTTACTCTAAGTACTTTTTTAATATTCGCTATCGTCGCCGAGAATACCTAGGTCTTCGTACGCTTCTTACTTCTCTAAGCTAGTAGACCGAATACTACGACGAAGACCTAGCTATAGTCTAAGGACGTATATAGTTTTCGTAGTATATTATAGACCTTTAGATCGAAATAGCTTATTAAGAGAGAGTCGTTCGCGGCGCTAAGATATACGTCGTTCTTCTTTATCTAGAGTAGGCTAAGGATAATTTCGTACGCTAGATTCGAAATAATATAGAAGAACGCTATTTCCTTATAGCTATCGATATCGACTTTAACCTTCGCTACTTCGGAGATTTTAGATCGTACGAAGAAGTCGAATTCGGAGATCGAACGAGGAGTAATAGGAATACGCTCGAAAGAATAGCGAAAAGCGAAGCGAGAGTTAATTAAATCGTACGATAAATAATTAGAATCGATTAGAGCCGATATATAATATTATTTATCTAAAAGTAATAAAACTATAAAGGATTAGTCGTCTATCGAGGGTCGAAAAGCCTTCTATTCCTTCTTCGTCTTCTTCGTACGCTCCTACCGGCGACTTCTAGTAGAAGCTACTCTTTTAACGATTCTTTATTATCGTCTATAGTTTCTAGTACTACTACTCTCCTCTCCGTCTTAGGTCGTACGGCGGGAAGGAGAAGGTATTTAACGATAAAGTAACTCCGTTAGCCGTAACGAAGATACGCTTCGAGCTCCTTTCTCTAGTTAAGTATCGTTTACGATATCTATAAAGCTCTCTATAGTTTCGTTAAGAACGCTATAGCTTATACCGTCGGCGTCTAATCTATCTTATCTTTCGTACGACTAGTAGTACCGAATAGGTTACTTCTAGATATCTTCTCTCTAGCTTTCTTCTATCGAAGAGCCTCTAGGTTTATACTAATCGTATAGAGGAGAGTATAGTACTTCCTATAGGTTAATAGAATTAACGTTATAACGAGGGCGCTCTTTAGGTCGTACGAAAGGTAGTTTAATATAAACGTCTTCTTTACCGAGTCGGCCTAGTCTAGTTCGTCGGCCTCGAGTAGCGTACGATTAAACTCGACGAGAAATACGCTAAAGGACTTTCCGTTCTACTTTAGCTAAGAAAGTTTTTATAATACTCTCTCTACGACGTCGACGTCCTCGTACGCCGCCTTTAATTAACTAATAAGTCCTTCTATATTTATTTCGAGGGTTAATTATACGGAATTAACCTACGAGCTAACCTTAGTAAGGGCGTAGTGTTACGAACTAGGTTACTAGAAGGGTCGCCAAGGATAAGCTACCTATACTCGAGAGAAACGGGGAAGTTAGCCGATGGAGAACGAGGCTACGTTACGTAACTAGGGAATAGACTATAAAGGACTATAGACTACGAATATAGTCTAAGTAAGTCTATAGTCTAGGCTAGTACTATATATATATACTCCTTTACCTAGATAGAGTAGTTTATAGTTAACTTCGTTAGTAATCCTATACCTATATTTTAGAATATAGTCCGACGAATAAGTATTCCCTTTATTATTCTAGTTAAATACTCTCGTACCCACTCTATTAAGGAACCCTACCTTAGTTAGAACTACTTATAGCTCGGATTATAATACTTTAACTACTACTTAATTAGTATTAGATATCTAACGTAGGATTATCTCGACTTAGATCTCTACTACCTAGCGTACGTCTACTTATAGCCTTAAATAATTCTTTAAAGACTAATATCGTTTAAGATAGTAGTTCTAACGAAGACTTAGACGTAGATATAGTTAACGTACTAGGACTTACTAATATATCTCGGGATAGTATTAAGGTAGAACTATTCTATAGAAATAGGGAAAAGCTAGGATACTTCCTTATATAACTTAAGACTACCTTTAAGCTTAATTTAACTAAGTATACTAGGGTAGAGGATAAGGTTATATTCGCGGTAATATACCTTAAAGGAGTAGCGTTCTATTAGTTTAAACTAGTATAGAACGACTACCTCGAGTCCTCTAACCCCGATAACGAAACTAAGGTATACTTTAGGAACTTTATATAGTTCGAAGTAATAATTAAATAGATTTATAGTACGATTAACGAGGCTATAGTAGCTTCTCGTACTATCTATACCCTTAAATAAATAGAATCTATAGCTAACTATTACTCGGAATTTAAGAAACTAGTAAAGGAACTAAAGTATATAGACGATAATATCTTTAAGAATATATTCTATAATAGATTAAAGAAGGAAGTTAGGAAGGAAATAATAGAGCGCCTAGAAACCTATAAAGATATAGTAGATAAGGCTATTAAACTTAATAATCGACTATATAAACTACGTATAGAAGATAATTAAGGAAGGAGCTTAGGAAAACGAGGATACCGAAGGTATCGATATTCTTCTCGAGCTAATACGGAACGCCTACGAGACTACGAAAACCCTATAGACCTAGACGCTATAGAACGTTATAATACCCGACGAATAAGCCTAGGTAGAGGCCGGAATATAGGGCGAAAGGTTATAGGAGGACGAAATCGAGAGAAGGAAAGATAAAGGAAGGAAAACCTATACTACGAATATAGTAAGCCCGAATACTATATACGCGATTACCTAGAAAAGAAAAGCGCTCGAGGACTATATATAATAAATATATAGAGCGGTAGTATAGACGGCTTAATAGCGAAAAAGGCCGATACTATTAAAGAAACTTAAAGACCTATCGAGGGTAAGGGTAAACTAGTATAGAAGGACTACTAGGAATCGGATAACTCCCGAGGGTTAGGTGAGTTAGATATTAAGTAATTAGAAGAAGAGTTCTAGTTAAGGTATTAGACTAAGAAACCTAAGCGTAAGACTTATAAGAAGAAAAAGTTCGACGAACTCCTAAAAGGAGAATAGTAGAGCGAAGTAATATATAATACGAGGAGAAATATTATACGATACGCTTAAGAATTATAGTATTTCTATTACGAGGATAACTACTAACTTTATTTAGCTTTAAAGATCGAAAAATAGTAGTTTCTATATAAGGATAGAGGAAGTATAAAACCTCGAAAATAGGAATAGAGGGTCTAGAAAACTCTAGCTATAATAATAGCTAATTTCGAGTTAATACTTACTAATATAGATAACTATACGATAATTAGAACGAAATTCTAGAAAAAGGTCGACGGAGTTATAGTGTCCGATAGAAGAATAACGTAGGAAATATTTAGGACGGCGTTAATTTATAAGTACCGAATCCGAGAATACCGGAAGTATAGGTATATCTACGTATATACCGAAGATAGAGAACCTTACTAGTTAAGACTCTAGCGGGAGGAAGATAAATAAGTATTAATAGATAAAATTCTACGATAATATAAAAACTCTATAGAATTCTATATATATTTCTAGAATAGAAGGGAAGGAGAGATCCTATACTATTATAGCCTAGGCGCCGCTCCTAGAAAAGAATAAAAATATATATAGATCTAGAAATACGACGACTATAAATACTCCCTAAAAGCCGAATATACGTACGATACGTATAACGGAGAAGCTTACTTTATAACCTTTAAAGGACTAGGTAAAGGAGTAACCTATACGGAAGGATAGTTAGTTTAGCTTAAATAAGGACTATTTAGTTTTAGGACGATAACGCTACTACCGCCTTATTACAATATATTTATAATAGAAAAAGGACCCGCGAACGAGATTATACTAAATAAGCCCGACCTAGTAATTATTCGAACCTACTACTAGGTAGTAGGACTAGCGGAAAATTCCGGGATATAGTATAATCCCCTAGAATAACCGAAGAAAGAAAAAACCTATATAATAATCTATAAATATATCTAGAATAAATGCGAGGATAAAGAAAATAGCTATACGTACGATTACGTAGACTACGTATTTCCCTTCCTATTTAGAGAAGGAGAAAACGATAACTAATTAGAAAAATTACGATAGTAGTTAAATAAATATAAGAGGATAAGGCTATAGAGAATAGTATATACTAACCTCGACGACGTCGTACTAATAGAGGTAGAAAGCGAGGTAGTAGTATCGGAATATTATCTTATAGTATTTATTACTAACTACTATTAAGTAAGTATTAAAGACGGTATTAAGAAATTAATATTCTACCCTAGGGGACTAAAATAGTTAACTCGAAGGCTAGTTAGCCTAAACGAATACTATAACTTAGAATATCTAGCGGTAGCCTCTTACTATTTATATAATATAGTAGGGGATAAAGCGGTACGTTACGACCTACTAGTATAAATAATTAGAAAAATATAGGTACGACTAGTATCCCTCGATAATAAAGAAGAAGAATAGAAGGAGGTAAACGCGGAAGAATCGGACGAAGATTCCGACGTATCGTTAGAAGAAGAAGAAAAATATTACGTAGCTAAGGTTACGAGAAATTAGATTAAAATTATAATAAAGTACTAGAAATATAATAAATATATAGAATATACTAGCGAGATCGAAAGATATTTCTATATCTACTACGACCCTAGGATAAAACTATAAGAATAATAGAACGAAATTAATATATTATTTTACTAGAATTACGAATATAATTAAGTACTAATAGTATATATATATATATAGAGACTAACTTATAAGTAGATTATAGTTAACTTCGACTAGGAAGATATAAAAAAGATTTAGAGAATAGAAGCTTCGACTATAAGAAATTTATATACGATATAGGAAGATAAAAAAGGAAATATACCTTATATCGACGAACGAGTAGACCTAACGTACCTATTCGGTTACTTTAGCTACGCGGAAAGAAGCTACTAATAGTATTTTAAACTATATTAATACCTATAGAATATAAGTTCGGATCGACTCCGAATTCCGATTAGTAAAATAGTATATCGGTCGATAAACGAGTATAACGAACGTACTTACGTAGTAGAACTAAGACTATACGTATATTTAAAAAACGACGAAGGAATAACCTATTAAGGCTAGGTTACCTACGGTAATAGCCTTAGACCTTATATAAGTTAGATAGAAGTAAAGCGGAATATATAGTCCTTACGACCGTTCTATAGAACCTCTTCGTACGACTTATAATAGACTCCGGAGTAAACGAAAATTATATCTTATACTACGTAGCGTAAAGGTTAAAAGACTACGTAAAGGTAAAGACGAAACTATACCGACTTATAATAGCGGACGAATCGCTAATAGAGTTTAAGAACGAATAGATAAGAAAAGAACTATAATAGATCGAACTAATAATAGAAACTTATTAGGAAAGAATAACCCTAGATATAATAGCGATAAAATATAACGCTATATTAAGAATAGAGTAGCTAGAAAAATATAACTCCTAAATAAACTAGAAAATAAGAAAACTCGAATTTCCGAATTATAGTTACGGAATAAAAATAAAAGATCGATTATCTTTAAAGGTTTCCTTCGTAAAGGCGATATAGATACGACCGAGAGGTAGAATATTAGCTTAAACTAATATCGAAGAGCTATCTCCGAAATATATAAAATATAAAGAATTATTTATAGAAAAGGAAGGTAAGGTAGTACTTTCTAAATACTAGCCTTAAGATTATTAGATATCTATAAAAGAAGGAGAAGTACTTAACTATAAAGAATAGCTAAAGTTATTCTTAAAGAAAGAAGAAGACTTCCTAAAGGACTATATCGAGAAACTAGAAGTAAAGGGCTTAGTAAGAAGAAGCTAACTAAAAGTAGAAAAATATAGATCTATATTTTATAGTATATTCTTCGTAATAAAGAAGAATAAATTACTACGACTATATATTAACTATAGACTACTTAATAATAAAACTATTAAGGACTATTATTCTATTCTCCGATAGAATAAGCTATAGGATCGCCTCTTAGGCGTAGTATAGTTTACCGCGTTAGATACTAGGAACGCCTATTACCTAATTAGAATAGCTAATAGAGAAGAATAGAAAACGGTATTCCGAATAAGATAAGGAGTCTACGAATTTCTAGTTATACCTTTTAGACTTATTAATATACTATTAACGTTCTAAGAATTTATAAATAACGCTCTAAGAAAATATTTAGATATATTCGTTATTATCTACCTCGACGATATTTTAATCTTCTTAAAGACTTACGAGGAATACGTAGAGTATATAAGGAAAGTAATAGAAAAGCTAAAGGAAAATAAGATTCTACTTAAGCTATCTAAATACGAATTCTATAAGAATAGTATTAGATTTCTAAGCTATATTATATCTTTAGAAGGACTTATATCGAACTAAGAAAAGGTCCGAGCTATTAATAAATAGCTAGAACTAATAATAGTTAAGAAAGTATAGGTATTCTATAGATTAATTAATTATTATCGAAAGTTTATTAAGGATTTCTTAAAAATCGTAGTACTAGTTACTAACTTAACTAAGAAGGAAATAATCTTCGATTTTAGGGAAAAATATAAGAGTACCTTTAAAGAGCTAAAGCGACGAATAATATTCGCGCTAATCTTATATATTTTCGACCTAGAAAAGGAAGTAACTATAGAAATAGACGCCTTAGATAAAGTAATAGGAGGCTACCTTAAATAAAGAGACGAATAAAAGAAGCTTTATCTAGTAGTATATTATTTAAGGAAGTTAAGCGGACCCGAGGTAAATTACGATATCTACGATAAGGAACTACTCGTAGTAGTAGAATACTTAAAAATATAGAGAGTATACCTAGAGGGAGCTAAATATCCGGTATAAATATACTTAGACTATAAGAATCTAACGTATTAGACGATAACTAAAGAATTTAATAGAAGATAAGTTAAATAGACTAAAATCTTAGCCTCTTACGATTTTAAAATTATATATATTCGAGGAATAGAGAACGTTATAGTCGATACCCTTAGTCGAAGAACGGACTATATAGAAGGACTAGAATCGAAGCTAGCGGCGCTCCTAGAAAAAAGAGAAAATTACTTAACGTATAGAAAAATAGAAATAAGAATACTTATAATATTAGAAATAAAATTAATACTAGAATAAAAATAGAAAATTATATAAGTAAGGTATAATAATAAAAGTATAGGATACCTAGGTATTAATAAAATAATCGAACTAGTAATACGAGATTTTACCTAAGTAGGATTAAGAAAGAATGTTAAAGAATACGTTAAGAACTACGATATATACTATAAAGCTAAATACTTAAGATATAAACTATATAGCTTACTATAATTAGCGGAGAATATAGATAAGGTATAGTCTAGAATAGTAATAGACTTTATAGTTAAGTTACCGCTATCGAAAGAATCTACGACGAGTACGATATATAATAGTATACTTATAATAAACGATATACTAACGAAATATATTTACCTACTACTATATAAAGAAGTATTAATAGTAGAAGAACTAGTATATATAGTTATAAGAATAGTATTCGCGTAGTATAGAATACTAGAAGTTATTATTACGAATAGGGATAAACTATTTAATTTATAGTTTTAGTAGTCGTTAACCGACCTATTAGGAATAAAATATAAAATATCTATATCGTATTACTCGTAGATAGATAGATAAACGGAAAGAATAAATTAAACGATAGAATAATATTTACGATGCTATATAGATTACTAATAAAGGAATTAGGTCGAACTATTACTAATAGCTTAATTCGCTTTTAATAATAATATATCGGTAACCGGAATATTATCGTTCTTTACGAATTACGGAAGACACCTAAACTTTAAGAAAGAACTATTAGGCGATAGACCTAGGATAGAAAAGGTAAGGATAAAAGTCGAAGACTTATATAAATTATACTTTCTACTAAAGATAAAATTAGATAAAATATTAAAAATAACTATAAAAGTAGTAAATAAGAAAAGATCTAAGGAACTAGATTTCTAGGAGGGAGAGATAGTTTATATTAATATAAAAAATATAAAAATATAAAGACTAAGTAAAAAACTAGATTATACGAAGATTAGACTATATCGAATTAAGAAGATATTAGAACTAGTCTCTTATAAGCTATACTTACCGAGAGGACTAAATATATACCTAGTATTCTATAAATTACTACTAGAAAAAGTACCGAATAGAACTAGACTAAGACTAGTATATATCGACGAAGAAACCTAAGAACTCTATTACGATATAGAAACTATACTTTAATATAGGCGGAAAGGCCGCTAAGCGAAATACCTAATTAAATAGTTAGGATATTCGGAATAGGAGAATACCTAGGAACTAGAGGTAAACCTTAACCTAAAACTTATTATCTAGTATTACTAGCGATATAATCTAGCTAGGAAGGTTCTTCTATTAGAAAGTTATCGGTTATTACGGTAAAGTTAAACTCGCCGGGACCGTCGTCTACTAGTTCCCCGAGAAGCCGCGCTTCTCGGTTAACTATTTTACTTTATTTCTTAGTAATCTTCTCGAGGCGAGCTTCTACCTTAGATTACTCGGTTTAAGCGGTAAGGATACGATAAGCTAGGCTAGCTAGCTCCTAACGTAGCTTCTCGTTCTTCTCGTATAGTTTACGTTTTTTATTCTTAAGACAATCGAATTCGGTATCCGAAAAAGTACTACTATATATAATATTCTTTCGTATATAGACGGAATAGCGAGAATAACCCTCGCGGACGATATATACTTTATACGCCTTAACGTACTAAGGATAAGGAGCTATAGTCTCGAAACCGAAATCGGAGAGTTTAATTTTAGCGGTAAGACGTCGGAGTTACTCGGACTTAGAAAGAGAGGCCTTAGAAGGTATAATTAGCTATAGAAAGGAAGAAGAAGGACGAGCCGCCTCTAGCGGGCGATACTTACCTTATATACGTTAAGGATAACGAATAGAGAAGAGGAGGGGATAGTATTACGAACTAGGTCACTAGAAGGGTCGCTAAGGATAAGCTACCTATACTCGAGAGAAACGGGAAAGTTAGTCGATAGAGAACGAGGCTACGTTACGTAACTAGGGAATAGACTATAAAGGACTATAGACTACGAATATAGTTTAAGTAAGTCTATAGTCTAGGCTAGCACTATATATATATACTCCTTTACCTAGATAGAGTAGTTTATAGTTAACTTCGTTAGTAATCCTATACCTATATTTTAGAATATAGTCCGACGAATAAGTATTCCCTTTATTATCCTAGTTAAATACTCTCGTACCTACTCTATTAAGGAACCCTACCTTAGTTAGAACTACTTATAGCTCGAATTATAATACGTAGCCCCTTAGTCTACTATAGAGATACTAAAATCGTACGGCTTCGATTTCCTCTTACTTATCGACCGCTAACTTAGCTCGAGCTTAGGTAAGCTACGGCCGAAACTCTAATCTTTTTCTATTAAATTTAGCTAGCTCGGAGAGCTTAGCCTTTCGTCGTATAGAATCGGATTCCTATATAGCGCTCGCCGTCGTAGAAGTCGTTACTTTAGGCGTACGAGCTCGTACTCTATTCTATTAGCCGAGTTAATTCTCGAGTACTATTATCCTTTAGTTTTAAGCCTATAAGAGCTAGTATAGCTCTACCGCCTACGCTAGAGCGGTTTCCGTTAGTTACTATTCGTTATCTATTTCGTATACGGTATTCTTTCGCTATATACGATAGGGAGCTTAAGAATAATATAAGGGTTTAGCTAGGAATTTA
>NW_013550586.1:4985042-5029186 GCF_000709125.1 Exophiala aquamarina CBS 119918
GGATTCTTAAGCTAAGGAGAGAAAAGAAAAGAGAAAATCTATCTACTATACGAATAAAGGAAATACTTCCTAGCCTCTCCTATAGTAGGTTAGTATAGTTTTCTAGGAGATAATCGATAGAGAGGAATTACGTAGCTTCGGCTATATAGTTATATAGCCTAAAGGTATACTACGAGTAATCGCTCTAGGGCGTACTCTAGAGCTTTATACGGGTTTAACTCGTAATATAATCTATATAGTATCGTAAGTATTATTCTATCGTTTAGTTTATTCTCTCCGCTTATTCGTCCGTCTATAGGTAGTATAATATAGATATCTTATATTTTATTCCTAGTAGGTCGGTTAACGATTACTAAAACTATAAATTAAATAGCTTATTTCTATTCGTAATAATAACTTCTAGTATTTCGTACTACGCGAATACCGTTCTTATAACTATATATACTAGTTCTTCTACTATTAATACTTCTTTATATAGTAGTAGGTAAATATATTTTATTAGTATATCGTTTATTATAAGTATACTATCGTAAGTCGTATTCGTTATAGGTTCCCTCGATAGTAGTAGCTTAACTATAAAGTCTATTACTATTCTCGACTATACTTTATCTATATTTTCCGCTAATTATAATAAGCTATATAGTTTATATCTTAAGTATTTAGCTTTATAGTATATATCGTAATTCTTAATATATTCTTTAATATCTTTTCTTAATTCTACCTAGGTAAAATCTTATATTACTAGTTCGATTATTTTATTAATACCTAGGTATCCTACGCTTTTATTATTATACCTTACTTATATAATTCTCTATTTTTATTCTAGTATTAAATCTATTTCTAATATTACGAGTATCCTTATTTCTATTTTCCTATATATTAAGTAATTTTCTCTTTTTTCTAGGAGCGCCGCTAGCTTCGATTCTAGTCCTTCTATATAGTCCGTTCTTCGACTAAGGGTATCGGCTATAACGTTCTCTATTCCTCGAATATATATAATTTTAAAATCGTAAGAGGCTAAAGTTTTAGCCTATTTAACTTATCTTCTATTAAGTTCTTTAGTTATCGTTTAATACGTTAGATTCTTATAGTCTAAGTATATCTATACTAGGTATTTAGCTTCCTCTAGGTATACCCTCTATATTTTTAGGTATTCTACTACTACGAATAGTTCCTTATCGTAGATATCGTAATTTACCTCGAATTTATTTAGTTTCCTTAAATAATATACTACTAGATAGAGCTTTCCTTATTCGTCTCTTTATTTAAGGTAGCTTCCTATTACTTTATCTAAGGCGTCTATTTCTACGATCGCTTCCTTTTCTAGGTCGAAAATATATAAGATTAGTATAGATATTATTCGTCGCTTTAGCTCTTTAAAGGTATTCTTATATTTTTCTTTAAAATTAAAGATTATTTCCTTCTTAGTTAAGTTAATAACTAGTACTACGATTTTTAAGAAATTCTTAATAAACTTTCGATAATAGTTAATTAATCTATAGAACGCCTATACTTCCTTAACTATTATCGATTCTAGTTATTTATTAATAGTTCGGACCTTTTCTTAGTTCGATACGAGTCCTTCCGAAGATATAATATAGCTTAGGAATTTAATACTATTTTTATAGAATTCGTATTTAGATAGCTTAAGTAGAATTTTATTTTCCTTTAGCTTTTCTATTACTTTCTTTATATACTCTATATATTCCTCGTAAGTCTTTAAGAAGATTAGAATATCATCAAGGTAGATAATAACGAATATATCTAAATATTCTCTTAAAGCATTATTTATAAATTCTTAGAACGTTAATAGTATATTAGTAAGTCTAAAAGGTATAACTAGGAATTCGTAGACTTTCTATTTTATTTAAAATATCGTTTTCTATTCTTCTTCGTTAGCTATTCTAATTAAGTAATAGGCGTTCCTAGTATCTAACGCGATAAACTATACTACGCTTAAGAGGTAATCTTATAGCTTATTCTATCAATAATAGTCCTTAATAGTTTTATCGTTAAATAGTCTATAGTTAATATATAGTTATAGTAATCTATTCTTCTTTATTACGAAGAATATACTATAGAATATAAATCTATACTTTTCTATCTTTAGTTAGCTTCTTTTAACTAAGTCCTTTACTTCTAGTTTTTCGATATAATCCTTTAGGAAGTCTTCTTCTTTTTTCGAGAGTAACTTTAACTATTCTTTATAGTTAAGTACTTCTCCTTCTTTTATAAATATTCGATAATCTTAAGGCTAGTATTCTAGAAGTACTACCTTACCTTCCTTTTCTATAAATAGTTCTTTATATTTCGTATATTTTAAGGATAGCTCTTTAATATTAGTTTAAGCTAATATTCTACTTCTCGATCGTATTTATATCGCCTTTACGAAGGAAACCTTTAAAGATAATCGGTCTTCTATTTTTATTTCGTAACTATAATTCGGAAATTCGAATTTTCTTATTTTCTAGTTTATTTAGGAATTATATTTTTCTAGCTATCCTATTTCTAATATAGCGTTATATTTTATCGCTATTATATCTAGAGTTATTCTTTCCTAATAAGTTCCTATTATTAGTTCGACTTATTATAGTTCTTTTCTTATCTATCTATCCTTAAACTCTATTAGCGATCCGTCTACTATTATAAGTCGGTATAGTTTCGTCTTTACCTTTATGTAGTCTTTTAACCTTTACGCTACGTAGTATAAGACGTAATTTTCGTTTACTTCGAAGTCTATTATAAGCTATATAGAAAGGTTCTATAGAACGATCGTAAGGACTATATATTCCGCCTTACTCCTATCTAACTCTTATAGAGTCTAAGGCTATTACCGTAGGTAATCTAGCCTTAATAGGTTATTCCTTTCTCGTTTTTTAAATATATATATAGTTCTAACTCTACTACGTAGGTACGTTTATCGTATTTATTTATCGATCGATATACTATCTTACTAATCGGAATCCGAGGTCTATCGAGGCTTATATTCTATAGGTATTAATATAGCTTAAAATACTATTAGTAGCTTCTTCTCGCGTAGCTAAAGTAACCGAATAGGTACGTCGAGTCTACTCGTCTATTAATATAAGGTATATCTTCCTTCTTATCCTCCTATACTATATATAAATTTCGTATCGTTAGAGCTTTCGTTTCCTAGATTTTCTTTATATCTTTCTAGTCGAGGTTAACTATAATCTATTCGTAGGTTAGTCTCTATACGTAGATATATACTATTAGTACTTAATTATATTCGTAATCCTAGTAGAACGATATATTAATTTCGTTCTATTATTCTTATAGTTTTATTCTAGAATTATAATAGACGTAGAGGTATCTTTCGGCCTCGCTATTATATTCTATATATTCGCTATATTTCTAGTACTTTATTATAATCTTAATCTAATTTCTCGTAACCTTAGCTACGTAATATTTTTCTTCTTCTTCTAACGATATTTCGGAGTCTTTATCTAATTCTTTAGCGTTTACTTCTTCCTATTCTTCTTCTTTATTATCTAGGTATACTAATCGTACTTATATCCTTCTAATTATTTATACTAGTAGGTTATATCGTACTACTTAGCCCCCTACTATATTATATAAGTAGTAAGAAGCTACCGCTAGGTATTCTAGGTCGTAGTATTCGTTTAAACTAATCGGCCTTCGAGTTAACTATCTTAGTCTACTAGGATAGAATATTAATTTTTTAATACCGTCTTTAATACTTACCTAGTAGTAGTTAGTAATAAATACTATAAGATAATACTTCGATACTATTACCTTATTCTTTTCTTCTATTAGTACTACGTCGTCGAGGTAAGTATATATTATCCTTCGTAGTCTTATTTTTTTATATTTATTTAACTACTATCGTAATTCTTCTAATTAATTATCGTCTTCTCCTTCTCTAAATAGGAAAGAAAATACGTAGTCTACGTAATTATATATATAGCTATTTTCTTTATCCTTATATTTATTCTAGGTATATTTATAGATTATTATATAGATTCTTTCTTTCTTCGATTATCCTAGGGAATTATACTATATCCCGGGGTTTTCCGCTAGCCTTACTATCTAGTAGTAGATTCGGATAATTACTAGGTCGAACTTATTTAGTATAATCTTATCCGCGAGTCCTTTTTCTATTATAGATATATTATAATAAGGCGGTAGTAGCGTTACTATCCTAAAACTAAATAGTTCTTACTTAAGCTAAACTAGCTATCCTTTTATATAGGTTATTCCTTTACCTAGTCCTTTAAAGGTCGTAAAGTAAGCTTTTCCGTTATACGTATCGTACGTATATTTAGCTTATAGAGAGTATTTCTAGTCGTTATATTTCTAGATCTATATATATTTTTATTTTCTTCTAGGAGTAGCGCCTAGGTTATAACGATATAGAATTTCCCCTTCCCTTCTATTCTAGAAATATATATAGAATTCTATAGAGTTCTTATATTATCGTAATATCTCGTTTATCGGTATCTATTCGTCTTCTTCTCGCTAAATTTTTAGTTAATATAGTTCCCTATCTTCTATATACGTATAGGTATATCTATATTATTAATATCCTTAGGCTCGGTACTTATAGATTAACGCCGTCCTAAACGTTTTCTACGTTATTCTTCTATCTAATACTATAACTTTATTAACTATCTTCTAGAACTTCGTTCTAATTATCGTATAATTATCTATATTTATAAGTATTATTTCTTTTTCGAAATCGACTATTATTATAGCTAGAGTTTTCTAGACCTTCTATTTCTATTTCCGAGGCTTTATACTTCTTTCCTCTTTATATAGAAACTACTATTTTTCGGTCTTTAAAGCTAAGTAGAGTTAGTAGTCGTTCTCGTAGTAGAAATACTATAATTCTTAAGTATATCTTACGATATTTCTCTTCGTATTATATATTACTTCGCTCTACTATTCTTCCTTTAGAAGTTCGTCGAACTTTTCTTTTCTTTAAGTCTTACGTTTAGGTTCTTTAAGCTTCTTAGTCTAATATCTTAACTAGAACTCTTCTTCTAATTATTTAGTATTTAACTTATCTAACTCTCGAAAGTTATTCGATTCTTAGTAGTTCTTCTATACTATTTTATCCTTACCCTTAATAGATCTTTAAGTTTTTTTAATAGTATCGGCCTTTTTCGCTATTAAGCCGTCTATACTATCGCTCTATATATTTATTATATATAGTTCTCGAGCGCTTTTCTTTTCTAGATATTCGCGTATATAGTATTCGAACTTACTATATTCGTAGTATAGGTTTTCCTTTCTTTATCTTTCCTTCTCTCGATCTCGTCCTTCTATAACCTTTCGCCCTATATTTCGGCCTCTATCTAGGTCTATTCGTCGGGTATTATAACGTTCTATAGCGTTTAGGTCTATAGAGTTTCCGTAGTTTCGTAGGCGTTTCGTATTAGCTCGAAAAGAATATCGATACTCTCGATACCCTCGCTTTCCTAAGCTTCTTTCTTAATTATCTTCTATACGTAGTTCGTATAGTTAGTTATTAAGTTTAATAGCCTTATCTACTATATCTTTATAGGTTTCCGAGCGCTCTATTATTTCCTTCTTAATTTCCTTCCTTAATCTATTATAAAATATATCCTTAAAGATATTATCGTCTATATATTCTAGTTTCTTCGCTAGTTTCTTAAATTCCGAATAATAGTTAGCTATAGATTCTATTTATTTAAGGGTATAGATAGTACGAGAGGCTACTATAGCCTTATTAATCGTACTATAAATCTATTTAATTATTACTTCGAACTATATAAAGTTCTTAAAGTATACCTTAGTTTCGTTATCGAAGTCGAAGGACTCGAGGTAGTCGTTCTATACTAGTTTAAACTAATAGAACGCTACTCCTTTAAGGTATATTACTACGAATATAACCTTATCTTCTACCCTAGTATACTTAATTAGATTAAGCTTAAAGGTAGTCTTAAGTTATATAAGGAAGTATTCTAGCTTCTCCCTATTCCTATAGAATAGTTCTACCTTAATACTATCTCGAGATATATTAGTAAGTCCTAGTACGTTAACTATATCTACGTCGAAGTCTTCGTCGAAACTACTATCTTAAACGATATTAGTCTTTAAAGAATTACTTAAGGCTACGAGTAGACGTACGCTAGGTAGTAGAGATCTAAGTCGAGATAATCCTATATTAGATATCTAATACTAATTAAGTAGTAGTTAAAGTATTATAATTCGAGCTATAAGTAGTTCTAACTAAGGTAGAGTTCCTTAATAGAGTAGGTACTAGAGTATTAACTAAGATAATAAAGGAAATACTTATTCGTCGGACTATATCCTAAAATATAGGTATAGAATTACTAACGAAGTTAACTACGAACTATTCTATCTAGGTAAAGAAGCGTATATATATAATATTTAAAGTACTACTTTAGTATATTAGTACTTTATTCTAATATAATAATACGTTAATATACCCCTCGGTTATATAATATAGCCTCGTCCTCTATCGGCTAACCTTCCTTAAACTATCCCTTAGAACGTAGGGCGCCTATTCCGACGACCTTATCTATAACCTAGTTCGTAATATTATACTTCCTCTATCCTTATATAGAAACTACTATTTTTCGGTCTTTAAAGCTAAATAGAATTAATAGTTATCCTTATAATAGAAATACTATAATTCTTAAGCGTATTTTACGATATTTCTTCTCGTATTATATATTACTTCGCTCTACTATTCTTCCTTTAAAAGTTCGTCGAACTTTTCTTTCTTTTAAGTCTTACGCTTAGATTTTTTAGGCTTCTTAATTTAATACTTTAACTAGAATTCCTCTTCTAATAGCTTAGTATCTAACTTATCTAACCCTCGGGAGTTATTCGATTCCTAGTAGTTCTTCTATACTAGTTTATCCTTACCCTCGATAGGTCTTTAGGTCTCTTTAATAGTATCGGTCTTTTTCGCTATTAAGCCGTCTATACTACCGCTCTATATATTTATTATATATAGTTCTCGAGCGCTCTTCTTTTCTAGATAATCGCGTATATAGTATTCGAGCTTACTATATTTATAGTATAAGTTTTCCTTCCTTTATCTTTCTTTTTCTCGATCTCGACCTTCTATAACCTTTCGCTCTATATTCCGGCCTCTACCTAGGCCTATTCGTCGAGTATTATAACGTTCTATAGCGTCTAGGTCTATAGAGTTTTCGTAGTCTCGTAGGCGTTTCGTATTAGCTCGAGAAGAATATCGATATTCTCGATATCCTCGTCTTCCTAAGCTTCTTCCTTAATTATCTTCTATACGTAGTTCGTATAGTTAATTATTAAGTTTAATAGCTTTATCTACTATATCTTTATATATTTCCGGGCGCTCTATTATTTCCTTTCTAACTTCCTTCTTTAATCTATTATAGAATATATTCTTAAAGATATTATCGTCTATATACTTTAGTTCCTTTACTAGTTTCTTAAATTCCGAATAATAATTAACTATAGATCCTATTTATTTAAGGGTATAAATAGTACGAAAGACTATCGTAGCCTTATTAATCGTACTATAGATCTATTAAATTATTATTTCGAACTATATAAAGTTCCTAAAGTATATCCTAGTTTTATTATTAGGGCTAGAGAACTCGAGGTAGTTATTCTATACTAGTTTAAACTAATAGAACGCCGCTCCTTTAAAGTATATTACCGCGAATATAACCTTATCCTCTACCCTAGTATACTTAGTTAGATTAAGTTTAAAGATAGTCTTAAGTTATATAAGGAAGTATTCTAGCTTCTTCCTATTCCTATAGAATAGTTCTATCTTAATACTATTCCGAGATATATTAGTAAGTCCTAGTACGTTAACTATATCTATATCTAAATCTTCGTTAGAACTACTATCTTAAATAATATTAGTCTTTAAAGAATTATTTAAGGTTACGAGTAGACGTACGCTAGGTAGTAGGAATTTAAGTCGCGATAATCCTACGTTAAATATTTAATACTAATTAAGTAGTAGTTAAAGTATTATAATCCGAGCTATAAGTAGTTCTAACTAAGGTAGGGTTCCTTAATAGAGTAGGTACTAGAGTATTAACTAAGATAATAAAGGAAATACTTATTCGTCGGACTATATCCTAAAATATAAGTATAGGATTACTAACGAAGTTAACTATAATAGTCCTATCTAGGGTAATAAGCGTATATATATAATACTAGTAGTTCTCCTAGATCTTATAGCTCCTTCCGAATCTCTCGAGATTCTATAAGATCTAAGGAATCTAGGGGATCTAGCCTAGCCTAGTTACCTAACTTAGCCTCGTTCTCTATCGGCTAACCTCTTTCCTTAAGTAGGTACCTTAATTCCCTTAGTAACCTTTTAAGTAACCTAGTTCGTAATACTATTCCGATCTAAAGGTCTATAATATACTACGAAAACTACGTACGCCCTTAGACTATAGCTAGGTCTCCGTCGTAGTATTCGATCTACTAGCTTAGAGAAGTAAGAAATATACGAAGACCTAGGTATTCTCGGCGATAATAGCGAATATTAAAAAAGTACTTAGAGTAAAGACGCCTACTAATTCGCGTACGAAGCTTCCTCGATAGTACTACTAATTCTTAGACGTCTTTAGTCGTACGAAAGTAGAGAAGTTACCTCCTTTACGAGGAAAGGAAATCGACTACGCGATCGACCTCGAACTAAAAGACGAAAAGAAACCTTAAGTTCCGTAGGGCCTACTATATAATATATCTCGAGACGAACTTCTAGTACTACGACGTATACTTATTAAACTCCTCGATAAGGAATTTATTAGAGTAAGTAACTCGTTAGCGGCGGCTTTAGTTTTCTTCGTACGAAAGCTAGGAGGAGGATTATAATTCTATATTAACTATTAAGAATTAAATAAGCTAACGAAGAAGGATCGATATCTATTACTACTAATCTACGAGACTCTACGAAATATCGAATAAGTAAAATAGTATTCGAAGCTCGATATTATCGCGGCCTTTTATAAAATCTAGATCGTAGAAGGAGACGAGTAGATAATAGTATTCTATATAAGATATAGTCTTTTCGAATAGCTAGTTACTTCTTTTAGACTTACTAACGCGCCTAGTATATTCTAGAAGTATATTAACTAGGCCTTACGAGATTACCTTAATATTTTCTACTCGATATATATAGATAATATTTTAATTTATTCTTCGAGAATATAACGAGAGTATTAAAACTACGTACGAAAAGTCTTAAGTCGACTTCGTAAAGTAAAACTTTAGATCGATATCGATAAATACGAGTTCGAAGTTAAGTCGATAAAGTATTTAGGATTTATTATCGACGCGGAATAAGGTATATAAATAGACCTAGTAAAGGTTATCGTAATTTAAGAATAGTAAGCTTCTAAATCTATTAAAGACATCTAGAGTTTCGTTAATTTCGTAAACTTCTATCGAAAGTTTATTAAGGATTTCTTAGAAATAATCCTATTAATTATAAAACTCGTACGAAAGAATTCGACTTTCTATTAAGATTCGGAAGTCGATATAGCGTTCGTACGACTAAAGAAGATATTTATAATAACTTCGATTCTCGCTCTATTTAACTATATAAAAGAAATATTTCTAGAAGTTAATACTTCTAAATAGTATATAAATAGTACCTTATTCTAGGTAGGAAAAGACGATTTCGTACGACTCTACGTATTCTTTTTAAAAAAGAATTTATCTACGAAATATAACTACGAGATATACGATAAAAAAATACTAGCTATTATACGTTATCTTAAAGAATAGAACGCTAAGTTAAGAAGTATAGATAAGTTCGAGATATAATTAGATTATAAGAATCTAGAGTACTTTATAATCGTATAAAAGCTTATAAAGAAATAAATATAATAGTCTCTTATCCTCTTATAATATAACTTTACGATCTTCTACCTTAAAGGAAAGGATAACGTATAAGCCGACGCGCTATCGCGAAGAGAATAAGATATACCGAAAGAAGAGAAGGACGATCGGCTATAGTATCGTACGATAAGACTACTAAAGCCGGAGTTCTTCGACGCGAAAGAAGCGATTTAAGTAGCTTTCGTACGAGTAGAGAAACTTTCTACCGAAGACTAACTAGCGAGTAACGTAGTTAATACTAACTAGTTTACGGTAGTAGAGTCGAATAAAATATACGAATAGATTAAGAATTTAATTACTCGAGAAGTACCGAAGTTTCTATCTTCTCTAACGATAAAAGTATCTATCGCTAAGTATATAATTAATAACTAAGGAAACGTATACTTTCGAAGAAGACTATAGATTCCGAACTTAGAACCTTTATATACGTTCCTAATTTAAGAAATCTATAACTTAATAATTAGCGAATACTTTAGACGAAAGATAATAAGCTCTTTAATAGTAAGATAATTCTTCTAGCCGAATATACTATAGAATATTCGATAATTTATACGAAACTACGATACTTATAAACGAATAAAAGCTTAGAGGAAAAGAAAATAAGAATTCTTAAAACTTTTCTTCGTATCGAACCGAATATAGAGCGAGATATTTATCGACTTTATTACGGAGCTTCTAGAGAGTCTAGGCTATACGAATTTAGCGATAATTACGAATCGACTAGAAAAAGAAGTTATTCTTAAATCGATACGTATAATTAAGTCGTAAGATATAGTATTTCTATTTCTATATATATTCTATAGGACCTACGATTTACCGAGAGCTATTATATCGAATAAAGAAACTTAGTTCGTAAGCGCTCTATAGAAATAAGTATATTAACTACTAAGTATTATACGCCGATTATCTACTATATATTACCCTAAAACGAACGAATCTACGAAACGAATAAATTAAATAATCGAGATATATATATATATATTCGTAATTAAAGTTTAAGATAATTAGGTAGAATTACTACTAATTACTAAGTTAGTAATTAATAATAGGAACGCCTAATCGACTAGTATAAGCTCTTTCTTCCTATCTTACGAATATAATATCGACTTCGTATAACTATAAAATAAGCTCCGCGAAGATAAAAAAGGAAATAGCTTAATACGATAGGGCGAAGAGATTATACGAAAACTCTAGAAGGCGAGAGAATAGGCTTAGACTTCTATAGTCGTTACTTAATAAGAGTAAGAAGAAATTATAAATCGTATAAAATAATAGTTAATAGAGTTTCGCGTAGGCGATAAGGTCTAGCTCGACTTAAGAAATATACGTACGACGCGGAAGAGTAAGAAGCTCGATTAAAAGAATACGAAGTATATCGTAACTAAAGTTATCGAATCGTATAGCTATTATCTTAATACGCTAAAAGGAATTTATAACGTATTCTATTCGAACCTACTACGTACGACGTCTACGAATCTATTACCTTCGTAAGTTATCGACGATACTTAGCCGAATTCTATCGTTATATAGAACGAAGAAGAATACTAGATTAAAAGGATTATTCGCTATAAATTCGTATAAAGAGGTCGAGGGTCTTAAAGGTAGTACTTAGTAAAATAGACGAAATATATAGAACTAACCTAGGAATCGAAATTATCGCTCTAGAATATCGTAGCTTTAGATATATATAAATCGATAGTAAGATAATCGGCTCCCTAATTACTATACGAAAGTAAAGAAAGAGTACGTACGAAGAAACTATAAGAGTAATAAAATATCTAATTATACTATATATATTTAGCTTATTTAGTTATCGTACGATAAAGCCTAATCGCTACGTTAAGGTATAAGCTATAGTTAGGTATAGAGAATATTCCTTATCTACTAGAATTATACTAATATTAATATAAGTACTATACGAGGATAAAAGAATAAAAGAAATATCGTACGTATCTATCGTTAAGGGGCGGGCCTTTTTATAACTACTTCGCCGAAGCGAAAAGGAAGAGGAAGGAGGAGGAGAGCCTTACGAATAGGGAGGAGAGCGCTATCGTTATCGAACGAATCCGACGATAGTACTATAATACTACTATCGTCGTCTTTATCGCGCTTCGAATAACGAGTATCGCGATTCGGCTACTTATAGTTATCGTACGTACTATCGAAGTATCCTAAGATATATCGATACTCTAGAAATAGGCGTATTAAGCGCTTATAACGATTATAAGGATCGAAAAGAATACTTCGGCTCTAAATAAGTAAGGTATTAATATACGATAGTCGATACGATCGAACCTATACTAGAGTAACTACTCCTCGTACGAAAGGTACGTTAGTTTCTAGTATAGCTAAGACCGTTCGTTAAGAGATATTATAGTAGTATAGTACTAGCGATTACTCGAAGATAAGAAAAATAGAGATTTAAGTTAGCGCGAACTATTCTAACTAACGCTAAGTCGTAGCGATATCCTATACTACTAATACTATATTATCTTAACTTTTTCGTTTTCCTATTAGTACGTACGACTAAACGGAAAGGCCTAGGGCTTAGAGTATAGAGGACGAATTAAAGAGAAGGAAATAGATTAGTTCGCTTACTTATTTACTATATCGACTATAAACGTTTAAGAATTAGTAACGACTAATAATTATATATAATAGGAGTAGAAATAAGTACTTATAAAAACTTCCTCGATAATTAATATAAGAGAAGAAAAAGTAGAATAAAAGTAAGTAGGAATAAAGATTTTACTTTATACGCTATTCGGCGTTCGACTAGTTCCTATTAAAAGTAGCGGCTTCTTAGCGTCGTACGGAGAAAGGAGAAGAGTAATATTACGAATTAAATTCGTATAAAGTTCTAGAGTACGCCCTAGAGCGATTACTTATAGTATACCTTTAGGCTATATAACTATATAGCCGAAGCTACGTAACTCCTCCCTATCGATTATCTCCTAGGAAACTATACTAACCTACTATAGGAGAGGGTAGGGAGTATTTCCTTTATTCGTATAGTAGATAGATTTTCTCTTTTCTTTTCTCTCCTTAGCTTTAGTAGGCTACGCAACGGGTTAGGTTAGACAACTCGTAGACCTTTTATAACTCGAGTAAAAAGCCCTATAGGATTTTTAGTCCTTATAAAAACCCGATTAACTAAAAACTTAATAGGGTTTATACCCCTATTAGGTTTAGTCTTAGTAGCCTAAATTACTAAAAATAGAGATTATTACTTAGATTATTACTATTTTTAGTAAAAAATATACTATTTATAGTAATTATTTCTATTTTTCTTAAAAATAGTCTATTTTTAGTAACTCTTGGCAGCCCTATTAGGTTTTAAACCCTATCCTCTTTTTTTTTAACCCGATTAAAAAACCCGTTAGGTTTTTAGCTATTTTAGAAACCTAATTAATTTAACCCTATTAGATTGGGTTCCGGGTTTTCAACTAGGTTTAGCCCAATCCGTTACGTAGCCTAAGCTTTAGAATCGTCGCTATACGGTAGTTAGACGAATTACTCTAAATTCCTAGCTAAACCCTTATATATAGTAAGTCTATAGCTAATATATACTTTCGAATCCTATCTATATTACCTACTAAGAGAGTTCTACTACTAATATTAGGATATTAATAGCTATATAAAGCTATAAGTTAGTTATAAAGTTACCTCTAACTAACTAAGTAGGATCTACTTAGCTTATTAGTATATAATTAAAGTTACTAAGATAGCTAGTCGATGCGCGGCAAAGATAACCGGCTTTATACTATTTTTAAGTATATAGGGATTATAGTCTAAGAAGCTCTTCGGGAAGAGAGAATTCGATCTATATTTTATCCGTCCTATTCTCTACCTTTTAAAGTTCGACTTTAAGATTCTACGAACGGAATCCTCTATAGCAATACAACCTTATAGTAGGGGGATCTAGTCTATAGCTTATAATTAACGCTAGAATCGCTAAGAGGAATTTATATTATATTTAGGCCTCCGGAGGTAGCAGTCGCCGGTATACTTATTAACTAGCTAGATCCTACGGGAGAGTCTTACTAGAAGAAGATAGGACTATACTCGGAAACAATAAAACTAATAGAAGAAATCACTTAATATAGGGTCCAAAGGTGTGCTTAAAACCGATTAATAAAGCTATTGCAAACTAGAGTAGTTTACTATATTAGTAGGTTAGCGCTAATTCTGTTTTGGCTGCTAGATATTAGACAAGTCGCTTATCTCTTGGAATGTCTAAAGCACCTATATCACCAACTAATTACAGCGGCTTTATATAGTCACTACCTAAGGGACGAAGGGTTTGAGATCCCGTCTTTCCATTCCCTAGAGAATAAAGGCCTTTAGGCAGCCGCAACTACTAATCCGTAGAGTTATACTGAACCTTAGGGGGCGTAAGAGCAAATCAATGAATATCCACTGTGGAACCCTTCTCCTCTGGATTTCCGTAGTTACGGTAGGAAAGAGCTATCGTACGCTGCGAGAGACGGATATATACACTTCATATAGCAGTTAATGGAGAAAGGCGTTGGGCTGGAGCCTAAGGACGAGTCTAGTCGGACACCACTATTATAGGCAGGAGGAGAGGGACATAAGGCGGTGGTTAAGCAGCTGCTAGCGACGGGTAAGGTCGACGTTAACTCGAAGGATAAGAACTACGGCCGGACGCCGCTCTCGTTGGCAGCCGAGAGGGGGGACGAGGCGGTGGTCAAAGCTGCTCGCGAGGGGTAAGGTTGACATAGACTCGAAGGATAAGAACGACCGGACGCCGCTCTCATAGGCAGCCGAGATGGGACACGAGGCGGTGGTCAAGCAGCTGCTCGCGACGGGTAAGGTCGACGTTAACTCGAAGGGTAAGTACGGCCGGACGCCGCTCGTATAGGCAGCCGCAAACGGGTACGAGGCGGTGGTCAAGCTGCTGCTCGCGACGGGCAAGGTCGACGTCGAGTCGAAGGAAGGCTACGGCCGAACGCCGCTCTTGTTGGCAGCCGCGAACAGGCACGTGGCGGTGGTCAAGCTGCTGGTGGAGCAAGGGGCAAAGAGATCCTGGTAGCAACGATGTCTTTATGTTATATTTAATAACTTTGATAGGGAGGGTCTTAGGGGCGCTGGTATTTATATACGATGCAATATTGCCACAAGGTAGATCTACTATATTTTAGATGACTCTCTCATAGTCGACTAAGCATCGCCTAAGATAGTCCGTTTCGTGTTCATTTGCATCCCCTCGCTCTTCTTGCTTCCTTCGTCACCACCGTTACCTTCCTTTCATCTTTCCTACCTTTCAAGCTATCGATGCCTTCTTGTTGATCTCGCTTCCCTTCCCGTACACCTTCCTGGCGTCCATAGGGGTTGTTTTGGGTTTGTGTACTCGTGAAGGATGCGGGGAATATTCGTAGCACGGTAATCTTCCTTCTCTTATGAGAGCCGCTTTGCCCTCGGTCTTATCTTCTGTGGCTTGTTCCAATTTCCAATAGCTCCGTGCTGCCGGTAGGGTGATTTTGTTCACTACTGAAGAGTGTAGCTCCACCGTTTCGCTACCCGTATCGTCTCGTAAAGGGGAACGGGCGAGGCTGTGTGTACAACTGATTGAAAAGTGTATTCAAGTCCGAACTGTTGTTGACATCTCTGAGGGACTCCAGAGTCGGGTCCTTCTTCGGTGGCCGTCAACCCGTCACCGCATAAAACAGGAATGAAAGTGGAAGAGAGCAACGAAAAGGGTGAACGGTTGAATGGAGAATATAGGATGTTATCGCTGGTGCACGGTGTCGAGTAGGGGCACATCTATCGATCATCGTGGGCCTTATTTGTGTTCGCTAAGGATGTCACTTGGATGTCACTCAAACTTTGCGTTGCCAGATCGTTTATTTGGCTGCCTCATTTCTTCCTCTTTCGCTGAGCCGACTTCGTATTAATCGGATTCGAGCCAAGGGCAATATGAAGTTTAAGCGCGTTGGGGCGGTCGGGACGTTCGCAGGTCTTAGGAGGCATTGCAGCTGCGGCCGAGGCAATGTTCGAGATTGAAGGAATGGCAACGCGGGCGGAAGAGTAAACGGCTTCGTGAATCTGCCACGACCTTGTGGCTCAGAACGCTTTTTTAGTAGTCGCAAATCCGAGCTAGGTTCCAACAGCTGAGTAGCAGAGAAAGGTAGTTAGTAGGTCAGGCTCGGTGACTTTCACCAATCTAAAGCGAAGGGCATTTAGGTGACCGCCACCGTTATGGCTCTGCCAAAAATTCAGTGATAGGAATGATTGTGGCAGGGAGCTGCATAAACAGCTATATTCTGAAGGCATCGAACCATTCAGCCGTGGGGCGCCTAGGCAGGTGCCGGTCTTTCAGCATAATGCGGTGCAGGCAAGAAGGGCCAAAACTCGCCACGTACGGACAGGAATTGTCGCGTGCAATAGGAGAGCAGGCGGTTGATTGAGCTGCCCTTTGACCACGAATTTCCTCCGTCTTCGGCTTTGCCCTTGTCATCTTGCACCACCCCTCGCCAAGTTTTCTCTTGTTTGCTCACCACAATGTCCCCCAAGCGAATGTCGATACCCTTGGAGAGATCGGGAATCCCACCACCAATGCCCACCATCAACCCGACTCGGAGCGCAGGGAACGTCCTCGCCATGTCCTTGGCCACAGTAACCGCAGGGACCGACCCATCCACCCCCTCTGGCATACACGCAATCACCACATTGTGCTGGTGAATGCGACCTAACATATAACTGTTGTGGTCTGTGGGTCCTGTCCTGCTATCATTTCATGTTCTTCGTCCAGCATGGCCATGGCGGCGGTCAATTCGATGTTCAGCGCGCATATCCAGCCAATGTGGTAGTCTTAAACGGTGCGGCTGGACATCATGAGGGGAGTCGTAAGGCGCAGGCGTAGCGACTGCAGGTAGAATTGGGCTGGGATTTCGTGGGGCAGTTAATTCCGGACCATAATGAGGCCGATGCGGCGGCGCTGCAGGACAACATTGAGCAATCGTGCGAAGGTCTGTCCAGATTAGAGAAAGACTCTGCGAGGACAGGAAAGGAGAGGAGAGCCGCTGAGGGTAAACACCGAGCCTCAACATGCCATGATCAGGCAGGGAATGGTCCAGCACGAGACATCGGTATGGCTGTATCAGCACATCGAGCAATTGTGAAAGAAGTGAAAGTAGGGCTGAGGCTGCACAATACTAGAAAGATGGTTGAGAGAGCAAGGGGGAAAAATGAAGAATGCTGGGCGTTGGCAACATTGTTGTTCAGGTCGGGAATGTCGACTTCACGCCCAAGCTACGGTGGACGAGGCTTGAAGCAACAGCAACATCTGGTGCGCTGTGCCTCTAGCTTAGCTGAATGGCAGCTGGGCCGCTGGGGACAAGTGCCAGGTTCCTAGGGCGGTGGGAGCAATACATGACTCCTCAATATCACGTGCAGAGTTCCTTGGAGGCATTGAGGCGGCAAGATCGCTTAGTCACGTCATCGTAGCCGGTGGCTGAGTAGGTGGCTGTCATCTTACTTGCCATTTACGTGCCATCGTACTCGGGTCGGTTCTCGGCTGTTTGTTGGTATGGAAGTACCAGACAAGGGCGCTTGGCAGCACAAGCAATGATCGAACTGCTCCGAAATCTCGGCACGCTCACGCAGACGGTGCCGCTTTTAAGACCCAGATGCTCGCGAGTCATTATCTTCTCACTTTCAAGTTTCTTCTAAGTTCTGACCCTTTGTTAGGAGCGGCCTGTGGCATAGGCACAGTGATAACACAATGAGAATAGGTCTTCCTATCTAGGTGCTCTAGTTACAGAACTCAAAGCAAAAGGAAAGGAAGTTCCTTCTGCGGGAAGCCCGCAGTAAATGTGCGGTTCCCCTGAGTTCTCTAGGCAGTGCGTGCTTGGTAAGTTACGCTTGGCGTGAGGTTTGGGGTGTCGTCTGCTCTCTGTTCCGTCTGTTCGTGACATTAATAATTGATGTAGTTCATAACTAATTGCAGTTTGGAGAAATTTTTGAGACACGATGTCGCTTGAGATGCTCAATTGAGACCCCGATCTCTTCGCATGGGCCGAGCATCCTTGGCGAGCATCGCTTTAAGGGTCAGGGGCCGGAAGCTGAAAACCAATCGGCAAAGTTCCATCAGCCTCACTCGAAGAAACCGGAGCCGAACATCATCAGCTCGTTTCGAGCACGAAAAGTGCCCCGGGCGCGTGGGATAGTACGGGGGACATTCACCAACTTTCCGGGGTTAGTGTGCACATGGATGAAGTCCACAAGAACCTGGAACCTTTCAAAAGGACGACATGTTCCTGGAAGAGTTCGTATGATTTGGTCCTCCCACCTGTTCCGACCATCATCACTTGAGACACACACAAGCAGCGTTTCACTACCCCTTTAGGATCCTTCAGACACCACCAGGAAAGATGGAGGACGACAAGCATCATGATGTGGAAGAACACAGCATAGCTCCGCCAGTAGAGCAGGAGTCTCCCGAAGCCCACGTACATGCCAAAACTTATCTCGTCATATTCGTAAGCGGCCTGCTCCTCTAGCCAGGCATGATATGTCGTTCTCAAAGGACTCACACCTCTCAGGCCATGTTTATCGTAAACCTCACTTCAGTCACATGCTTGGTCACAGCTGGAGCGGTGAGTCCTGCTCCCCGAGCTACTTCCCGGGACATGCGCCGGACAGAAGAACTCCCCGCTGACTTCTCGCCAAGTTTGGTCAAGTTCTCACAGCGGTGGTGGGTGGTACCGACAAGAGTAATTGGATCGTCGGTGCCATTTCTCTACCCATGGCTGTCCTCAGTGCCCCGGTTGCTCAGGCAGCCGACTACTGGGGAAGACGTTGGCTGCTTATCGTCTTGACCTCGATGGGATTCGTCGGCAGTTTAATCACGTCTCGATGCGAGTCGGTGAGTCCTCAGCCAAGGTCACCAATCGTTGGTTTTCTTTCTGTTTTTCAAAGGCTGACTGTTTGTCTCTGTAGATTGGTGTGGCTATCCTGGGACAATCGTTTATTGGCTTGTCCTTTAGCTGCATCGTCAGTGCCTCAGCCTAGGCCGATATTTTCAGTTTGTCTAACACTCTATAGTCCCTTACTTTTGCTATTGTATCAGAAGTTTTACCCCATCGTCAACGGATGACCGGTCAGGCTGTGGTGAACTCGGTATGTTTGGCTCGGCTCCGAGTCTGGATGCCTCTGCGAAGTGTCACCATGAAGCTGATCCTCATATCCGCTAGGCCAGTGCGTTGGGAGGAATTGTTGGGATCTATGCGGCCGCATCGTTGGTCACCAATCATGGTCCGAGCGGCTTCAGAATTGTAAGTGTCGGCGACCGACCGGAAATGGCCTGCTCAATGACCCCACGATGTGTCCGACAACCTCTTGCTGACATGATTTCTAGCTTTGGTATCTCGATGTACGTGACTGTGTCGAGCTGAGTACGGTGTGGAAGTGAGAGAGAGATGTAACTAACGAAAGCGCGTCAGGCAGCATTGTACGCCGTTGCGGTGGTCATTACGCTCTTCTGCTACCGACCTCCGCCTCGTGAGTTGCAGAAAAGTCTCACGTCGAGGCAGAAACTTGAGAAGGTAAGTAGAGTTTTCGAACGATTCTCTGACGGCTCTGAACTCTGACACGATATGATGTGTTGATATTAGTTGGACTGGATTGGGGGCCTTCTTCTGACCGCCGGCTTGATTCTTTTCTGCCTCGGTCTGTCCCAGGCACGAAATCCTTGTAAGTCGTTTGCAGGGATGAGAGGAATTTCGACAACGAAACCTGACTAATGGCGGTTGACGATGTTTAGATACTTGGGATAGCGCCCAGGTCCTCGCTCCAATATGTGTCTCGGTGCCGCTGCTCGGGGCTTTCGCGTTGTATGAGTGGAAGGGCACTGTCGAGGGTATCGCCAATTATCAACTCTTCTCGTCAGTTCGCCTCTCGATGTTCTTGACTGCAGATGAGTCATGACCAGGCAATCCGTACTGACAGTGGACAGATGTGGCCGGAATTTTGGTCTTGCACTCGCGTGCATTTTCTTGGAAGGATTCAGTGAGTACAATATCTAAGACAGACCCGCGTCTGGTTTCCAACACTAATGCTCACAGTCTTCACCGTAAGGTCTCTTCTGCGTGAAAGCATTGCTTTCAGGAAAGCTAAACTTGTCTCCCTTGTACAGCCTACCAACATCTATTTGCCCTTCATGCTCGAGTCAGTTTACGGAAGAACTCCGCTTCTTATGGCGACCAAGTGAGTTGCTCACTTTTCTCACTCACGCCTGTCGCACGAGCTGACACATTTCTGTTCAGTGTTACAGTCCTGCAAATCGTCTACGGGGTGGCCTCATTTGCTGCTGCCCTGTATTGTTACCGATACAGACGGCTGCGTATAGTCATTGTGGCGGCGTATCTCTTCCTCACCGCATACAACGCAGGCATGGCGGCTTTGGACGAGGACGACTCCAACGCAGCCTGGGGTGTCCCTATCCTGGCCGGTGTACCAATCGGGCTCGCACTTTGTGCACTTGTTGCTGTGGCCCAATTCAGCACTCCTCCTGACCTCATGTAAGTTCTGTTCTGTCGGGAACTCTGCAAACCTGATAGAGTATTCCGAGGTCAGCCAGCATCAGCACAACATTGACTGACCCTACGATACTGATAGCTCGGTCACGAGTGGTTTGCTGGTGGCGGCTCGAGCCGTGGGAGTCACCACTGGGACGGCCGCCTGTGAGTGAGGACGTTTTGAATTTTCCAGTCGTCAAAATCGATGTGCTTTGCTGACACGTTTTCCATGGCCCAGTCGGCGCCACCTTCAGCTCTAAATTGCAGTCCAATCTCGCTCCCAAGGTTGCCGAGGCCACTCTCCCCCTAGGACTACCCTTGACATCGCTGCCACTCTTGCTCCAAGCCTTGGCAGCCCACGACGAGGAAGCATTGATGGGTGTCCCCGGAGTAACGCCTGCGATACTAGCTGCAGGCGTCAAAGGCATGAAACAAGGCTACATTGTTGCCTTTCGAACCGTCTGGATCGTTGCGGCAGCCGTTGCCGCTGGAGGTCTTGTCTGTACGTGCTGGTCCCCCAAACATTGGTTGGTTTATGGTTTTCGAAAGATCTGCGCACTAACACGTCTTTCCACGACACCACAAGTATCGTTCTTTTTCCAAGATAGAAAAGAGGACTTCAACAACAGAATCGACGCACCGGCCGAAAGTGAGGATGCTCTGTACGGCGAGGCCCTCCATAAAGGGACTACGGCATGAGACCGGGGGCTCAGGACTTGTGGTGGTGGCTTGTCTGTGGAGGCTGGTGCCTACGGCCCTGAGGTCTCAAGGCGATGCCCGGGCCTAAGGTGCTGCTGTAGAAGGCTCGGGCACTCGGGTCTATAGCCATGAAACTGCGAGATGTTGGGGGGTGGACTACATCGAGAAGTGAAAGCGGTGGCGGATACGGAGCATAAGCATACTTCGCACTCCATACTGAATCCTGAATCCTGAAATTCGAACCACTAAGTCCCAGTGCGTTCGCACACGTCGTCCTCCGGACGACGACGGACAGCTACGAGGCCATGGCACATTGGTGCATGGACCTGTTGAGCGCTTCACCACGCCGGCGGGGTTTTTAAGAACTTTTTGAGTTTGAGTTTGGATTGGACGAAAACCCCCTTTCCTACCACCCTTAATCCCTTACGACGCGAAACAGAGAGAGCCGGTACCAGTCACAGAGAGACAGAGAGAGAGCTACTTAGCTTAAAGAAAAGCCCCATCTACCGATGTCGATGTGTGGGTCTAAAACGGCCATTCGGAGTAGATTCTAGAGAAGCGGTGAGAATCAATCATTGTTTTCATGCATCACTGGTTACTCGACGCACAACGACCAGGCCGAGGTCGTAATATTGTCGTACATACTTATACGCTGCCGGTCCCCGGATGCCAGAGATCAGAGTCACTTATACAAAAGTCACCCTGGGCCCGAATTCTTCGATCCTCACAATGCCGTCATTCCCGACTGGGCGACGCGACAACGTCTTGACAATGTTTTGGGATTCTCATCATGTTTTTTGGGCAAATGTTGCGCCAAACCTGTGACATGGCAGGGAACAGGCCATCTGTCCCTCGCCTGCGGCGCATCACAATGCTTGAAAGTTTGCTTCCAAGTAACATCCTATCAGGTCGCAAAGATGCCCATGTCCAGTTCCTCTGAAGATATAACAGGTACCAACGTGCTCCATAGGTCCATGTCGCCTTCGAATGAAGGGTCAAATAGCTGTAGGTAAGAGACAGAGTCAGCCATCCGACCGGTCTTTACAATCACCATTTTTCCCCCTCAAGTGCGTGCGCGTAGGCGAAGTCCAAAAAGTTTGAAAACTGTAGAGGTGGGAACACACCTCTTGGAAGTATTGGTTTTCACCCGGGTTGGGAGTGTTGGATTCAGCTTCAATTTGAGCACCGACACCAGCATTCGATGAGTCCATCATCGCAGTGCCGGGTTCGCGAATTTGAGCTGCGAAACCTGCATCGGAGGGTCTGGCTGAGTGGACGGCCGCGGAAGCCGCTGCAGCCCACTCACCAATGTATGGCCAGTTGAAAGCACCGCCCGTCTCAAAATTGAGACGATGAGCGTATCCCGAGGCGACACCCATCAGAACCAGATCAGACTGGGCGGTGGCCGCACCTGGATTGGACAGGATATGGATGAAAAGCATGATGGATGCCCGGAATGGTCCATACAGTGCAAGCCTGTCGTTTGATCAGATCGGTGTCAAGTCTCGTACACAGGACAACAGACTGCTCCACCAGCTAGGACAGACACTCACAGTACCGGTGTAGTGGGCTTCAGACGGATCAAGCCAGTGCACAGGATGATGCTGCGCGCAGTCTCGGCAACGGTACGACAAGAGCTTTCCACCTGGGCTCGAAACGCGTCGAATTGGCCTGAGTCGGTGAAATGGAACCAAGGGACAAGCAAAGAGCTGTGAATGTCGATCAAAACGCTGTAGTAGAGAAAGTATGCCACCATGAGCTGACATCTGGTCATGTTTTGTGGTAATTGGATATCCTCGATAGCGTCATCGAACGGTATGAAGTGCTTGACGGTATGTTTCAAGGAATCTACCTTGGCGTTCAGCTCGGTCACTGCGCGTATTATTTTTTCTGTAGGTTGTCGCCGGGCTCGGGCACTTGACAAGCGCCTATATGCTTGCGATTGAATTTGACCAAGCAGGACACAGATCGTGGTGAATGTGGCGCTTGTATCACTGATGCTAGTGGATATGTCGGGAGTGTCGCAGCTAATCTCATCGTCGTCTATGGCCTGTGATGATGGTCAGTGAACATCAAGCATCTCTCTCGTCCAGGATGACGATCCTACTGGTGGAAGTCCCGAGCGGGAAGAAATCTGCCTATCCAGTACGTATATATTCCAAAACAGCTGGTTGCGTTGCAAAATTTCCCGCCGTGAAAGTCTCCACGTAGACGGTGCCTGGCAGTGGAGGCCTTTTGCGATGGCCAGGCGCATTGCATTCGAGATCAGGGTATATGTCATGTGGGGGCTGCCGATGCCCTCGCTGAAGTATGCCTGGTCTCTTGTCAGGCGCTCGTTCGTGTAGGTTGCCGGATCCCGAGACTCACCATGAGCGATAAGGCTCTGACGCCGTTGATGGTAGCGTGACGATGCATGATGTCTGACTGTACCGACAAAGCGTTTCCGAAAAGAGCCATGGACGCCTCGGCCGCACGTGCATATGGCTCATTCTTACTCAGAGCGATTCGACATCCGAACGCATAGACCGTGAAGCGGAGGGCAAACCACGATAGATCTTCATCATCTGGACTCGGTATTCGAAAATGTTCGAGTAGAGTAGTGTAGAACCAGTATTGGTCAACAATCCCGAAGGCGGCATCGAGCGATTTTGTAAAGAATGCTACAAGTGTATCGAGTTAGCCATCGCGTTCGGAGACCTTGCCAGAGCCAGACTCACCATTGACGTACGACCAAGCAACATCCTCAGCAGGCTCGGAAGCCGGGAAATTTGCTGGGGTCGGGCCCGCATTCTGCTTGAAGAGCATGGTGACAGTCCTTGCGAAACGGTGTAAAGATTCTCTCATGGCAGGGTACTGCACCTTGCTCTCAAGCCATTCAATACCTGGCTGAGATGCAATAGATAAGAAGGCTCTCGGTCCTTTCGCGGATTCCCAAGTCAGCTTGGCAGAACCGAACATGATACGCCTTCTTACCAAAGTATTCCCTGTTGGACTTGAAGGTGAATGTCAGTCCCCGTTCGTATATTGAATCATCGACTATAACTCACCATCTCGGCTAAGAGTTGCTTTGGGCTTTCTGCTAGAGCTTGGGTGCTTCCAGTCTTTGTGACGCTCGGCGATTTGAGACCTGTTGTGGCAGTCGTAGCGGTTTGGCTCTGGAAGTAGGCCGCATCGATGATGACGCGTGGCATCTGATCGTGATCAGATTCAGTACTGTTCCCTTGGCCGTCAAAATTTGCTCCTGCTACGGATCTAGGCTGACGATGGTCCAGGGTCGAGTCGAGATTAGATGGCACCCAGGTCGATTCAGACCTGGTGGCATTGTCCAATCTGTCAACCTCGTGTATTGTAATCGCTGATCGGTCGTCCTTGGGGAGTGCCGCCACACAGAAGTCGGTTCGAGCGATCGAGGTATCCTCTGTAGGGGCTACTCTCCCATGTCCACCATGGGCATCGGCTCGATGAGTCTTTGATGACGAATTGATCAAAGCTTCCAATCGAACGAGCCGAGTTGACATCTTCTCACTGCGAATTCGACGAGGCTTTTGACGGTTTCGAGTAGGGAAAAGGCATTCTGTATGGTGGCTGGTACATTGCCTACACGGATGCCCTCCTTCACCTGGACCCAATTTAGCCGGACCGATAGAGCCTAGGAGATTACAATCACTTACACTTGACTTTCTTTGTGCGGCAGAAACTGCAGGCTTTGGCGTATTTCGTCGCCGGTGCAGGCTCAGGCTCAGGCTCGTTAGATATCGGGGTTGCCACAAATTCACCCTCCATTTTGTCGGACTCGGAAGAAAGAGTGCACGCGTCAGTCACTCGCTTCGGGATTCGACAAGTTTCACGGGTGTTATAGGTGGCTCGCGGTAAGGCCCATTCGAAGCATCATGGGCAGACGTTGACCGAGGAGCGCGCGTGGCCAGAGGATCACAGGCGAGGGTTTTTGGAAAGATCAAGTCGTAGGGCAAAGGACCACACTTTGACAAAGACTAAGGGTGCCAGTTGTTACCTGATGGGCACACGGCGAGGAACGATTTACGTGCCTCGGGCAATTGAGCTTCCCCATTGATCACGTGGCGTCGCAGTCCTGTCGGGAAGGCAGGTGTGACCGTGTAGCACACAGCTCCAAGGAACCTCCCCAGCATTCTACGCATCGACGCCCCGCGAAAGCGGAGGAGGTCTAGTAGATGTTGGCATTCAAACAACCTCCAATCAAAAGTACGGGTGTGTAACACTCAGGGGTACGGAGTACGCCGTGGTTGAGCGAAGTCTCCGGTCCCACATCTTCGGCATTCGGGTAAAATGGGAAGTCCGAAACCCAAAGGCGCAACAATCACTGACTTAGCTAGGTCCCAACTACCTAGTAACGGAGTACGACATGCCGGAGGCTCTCATCTGCCCGAGTCGCAGTATGGAGGTCCTCGTACTTCATGATCCCAGGGAGATGTATCCCGGGCATCCACGAGATCGACAAGAGCCTAAGCAGGCCGTCACAGACACGGCATTTAAAATTCAGTACCTAACACGGTAGTGTCCTCTTCAAGCTCGGCGTCCCAGACTTTGGCCGTTATTCTGTCGCCTTCAAATTACAAACAGGCCGTCAGAACATAAAGTTCGACCGCCTAACGATTCAATACCAGTTGTTTCCGCAGAAATCGTCACTGCCATCACTATGCGGTCCATGGGAGAGGTAAAATCCACAAGAGTGCTCGTCGTTGGCGCAGGTCCCGTTGGCCTACTCACAGCTTTGATGCTCGCCCAAGGCAGAATCAACGTCGATGTCATAGAAACCGCCACGCAGATCGACCCACGTCCACGGGGTATTGCTTATGGACCTCCCGCAGTCAGGTATGCCTTTTGATTCAGTTCCTTGTCCCGGGGAGGTGAAGAGGCGTTGTGCTGAAATTGCGGCGCACTAGAGTCTTGCGCCGTGCCGGAGTCCTGGATGAAGCTTTCAAGAGAGGGTTGGAAGGCAAAAAAATGATCTGGAGGGAGCTCAATGGAAACAAGGTACGAGACTACGAGTGTTTACTGTCAACCAACGGCATCGGTGGATTGTCCTGATCAGAGACTTCGTGTCAGATCACCGAAGTCGATTTTACCAAGGATCCGACGTTCACTGACCGATCCCTCATCCTGCCCGTCCACATCCTAGCCGGCTTGTTGTACGAAGAACTTGGCAAACTGGACAACGCGAAAGTCCACTGGGGCTGTAAATACGTTGGCCACAGTCAAGACGACAGTCAT
This sequence comes from Exophiala aquamarina CBS 119918, assembly GCF_000709125.1. Lineage (NCBI taxonomy): Eukaryota > Fungi > Ascomycota > Eurotiomycetes > Chaetothyriales > Herpotrichiellaceae > Exophiala > Exophiala aquamarina. The sequence continues at coordinate 5,011,418 of NW_013550586.1, forward strand.
GTCCTGGTCGAAGCTGAACGCGATGGTCAGACGGAGACGTTCGATGTGGACTTCATGGTTGGGTGTGACGGTGGTCAGAGCGCCGTACGGAGAGCGCTGTTCAAGGACTCGTTCCCCGGCAAGACGTGGGATGTGCAAATTGTGGCAATGAATGTAGGTGGGCTCTCTTTCGTGGTCTTTGGGACAACCGCCAACATTTGATGGCAGATCCGTTACGATGGTTTCGAAAAGGCCGGATGGTCCGATACGCAATGGATTGTCGATCGCGAGCACTGGGGTATGGCCTGCAAGATCGACAATACGGGCTTGTGGCGTTTCGGCTACGGCGAACGTCGTGCACTCGGCGAAAAGGATCTCATGGAGGGCCGCGCTGCGAAAATGGAACTGCTCTTGCCGGGGGCACCAAAAGAAAGCGAGTATGATGTGCTCAGGTGGAGTCCCTTCGTGATGAATAATCGATGCGTGGAGAAAATGCATGTTGGGCGCGTCCTCCTTGCTGGAGACGCGGCCCATTTGTGCAACCCAATGTGAGTCGACGACGCATTCTCTGATACACACACGCATTGGAACGGAACTAACCCACATCGACCAGGGGTGGCCTTGGTCTGACTGGAGGCATTTCGGACGTTGGGAGCCTCGTAGATGCTCTGCAGGGCATTCACGAAGAAAAGGCCAGTTTGAAAATCCTGGAGATCTACGATCAGACGAGGAGAGAAATATTCTACAAGTTCATCGATCCTATCTCCTCAGCCAACCTGGAGCGGATATGGATTGATGGATCAACAGCTTTGGAGAAAGACCTTACTCTACAATTCATGCACGCGGCTGCTCAAGATCCGGCCAGGCTGGGTCATCTCCTCCGTGTAAGTTTCCAGGTCGATCCGCTACGGAGACGGTCGATGTTCTGACCAAAAGTCACAGACGCAGGATGTACTGACTGCAGATTTGACAAAACATTATGACCTGGTCAGTTGAGCTTCTGGCAGCGTCGACAGCAATGGACAGTTCGAAATGAACCGGAAATGCTCTCATGCAATGATAGAGAAGAATTGATATGCAACGTTCAACATGAGGTCAATGCTATGGCATAGCCCAAATGGGGTTAAAGGATTGAATTGATGGTGTTGCAAAAGTTGCAAAAGAGCGTTCTAGGCGAACATATTTCTGTCATCAAATGATTTCGGAGCTATGATCAACGGAAAGTCGTTTTGCGAGCTCGAAACCCCAGGCCTCTGCAGCCTTGTCACCTGTGCCTAGGGCAAGTGGTGGACTGAGGTGATTATGGCCCGGAAGCTCCCAGTATTCCGCTTGTCCGCCGACGTCCTTCCACTCTGTCGTCAATTGCTTCATCGTGTCTATGAGCAAGACAGGATCATACTCAGTGGCGATGAGCAATAGCTTTGGACAGCGCAAGATTGTCCCGTTGTCATCTTTGGAGTGACTGCTGTACTTCCTTCGCATCAAATTGATCGGTGCATTGTGGACGATAAGTTCGCGGGTCGTGTAATATCTCAATAGATGAGGCACTATGTGCGCCACGAATGAGTTGTCCGGATCTGCAAGCAGCGTAGAACTAAGAATAATCGCCCTGCTGAGAAAGAGCTTTGCTGAAGGCTCCGTGACTCGTTGCGTCGACCCTGTGAACTGCTTATCGAAGAGCCACCCAGCTAGATGTACACCACCAGCCGAATTGCCCATGATGAACAAGGTCCTCGGTTCGTCTCTTTTCGTGCAAAGATTCTCCTCAATCCATCTGATGACGAGGTCGAGATCTTGTCCGCCGCTGTTGAACACGGCACCGTGCTGTAGCAGGCGATAGTTCATCACAACAGCGTCGTACCCCATCTCTTGTGTCAGAAAAAAGGCTAGACCTTTGTACACCACTTCGCCTGGGATCTCGGGCGCAATGCTCCCCCCACTGACATTGGCGCCACCGTGGACAAAAACAAAGATTGGTCTATATTGGCCCGAGCTTGAAGAAGGGCGATATAGATCGAGGGTTTGACGCTCATGGTCGCCATAGCGGTGGACCTCTCTTGGGATGCTGTTGAGCAATGCCAAACTTTCCGGTCGGCGTAAAAGATCGCCAAATGCCTGGAAGGTAACTGGTGCTGAACCGACCACATCACGGCCCAACGCTGGTAATTTGTCCATGTTGCTTGCAGTCCAAAAGTTTTTCTGCCAACGATATGTCTATTGCCAGAGCAGGAAGAAGAGATTCACGACAGAAAGACGATCCCAGCCATGGACCGGGCTGGGGGTTCAAAAGGAGCATCTTCCCGGGGAGTTGTTGACGAAAATGGTGGCAGCTCAGCACCACTTGGAACTGTCCAGGAAGAGTTAAGAAGAAGTTGGGAGGATCGACATGCTCGCTAATCCGGGGTTAAAGTGACTGAAACCGCTTCGGAAAGTGACAGATTTTCTCAAAATACCGAAACTAGTTCTCCGACTTCAAGCTTGCCGACACGTGCTCACCCCGGAAGGGGCCCAGTCAAGTTCGGCTTGAAGGCTATTGGACGACGACAACGACCGGCGGGATCGAGTCCATGATGGAGTGAAGTGATGCAGTGTCTGTTGGGTCGGGTGCTCGAGGTGCTTTGACGGGATCTGGCCGAGTTTTGGGGCCAGTGGTTTTGAAGGACACGTCTCTTGGGCTTGCGACACTGCCGCGGAAAGAAAGGTTACGGAACAGCTTTGAACGACGCTGGTTCCCGGGTCCGTCATCGACACAGTCTGTCTTCGGTGGTGAGAGGCCTCCTCCCCAAAAGAGTCAGTCAGTGACATCGTATGATGAAGTCCGACGTGAGAAGAGTCCCGCTTGTGGTTGAATACCACGCTGCTTTTAAGAAATGGTTCTTCACGAACGATACAACGACCAATAAGACAACGTCTCTAGGTCCCTACGTCAGATACTCACTCATCCTCTTTCATACCGCAGACATCTCGGGCGCCTTCTGCGCTCGTAGCGAAGGGAAGAGCAATGCGAAACCTAAAGGCCTGGAACAAACAATCTCTTGCACTCTCGTTCAAGGAGTGCTCGTGGTCCTGCCTGCGCTTCACCCGCCGTGATAAGTTGCTTTCCTCGCAGCAAAAACCAGATGCGCCGATCTTTTGACAGTCATCAATCGAGATTGGGAGCTGACGACTCAGCATCCCACTTCTTCAGTGGCGGCGCCCCGTGGGGTGGAACACCAGATCTGATGACCTGGAATGCCCCGAGTGCCCTACTGAGTGCTAGGTCTGGGGTACTGATGCCGAGGCACGGAGAATGTCGAGATTCAGAAACTCGCATCCGCAGGAACAGGACGACAACCCAGTCCAACGGCTCACCTATCAATTTACTCGACAATCTATACTCCCCCTCCCGTCTATACTCCAGCCACTAGCATACCAAAATCTCAAGCCATCTTTTCTGACAAAGTCACTTGCGGGAATGCGGCGTATCGTCAAAGCTCGCATCTCCGTGACAGTGTAAGGGTGCCGTAGTGACAATCTGACTACACCACCGGTAGGCGACTGAACCTTGATTAACGTCGTATATCAAGGGAATTGGACAAGCGATGGTTTCTGGGTCGCCTGATAGCTTTTGAATTGTCTGCAACCTTTACCTCCTCTTTTCTCGCATTGCTCAATGCTCGTCCACTTCCCGCGGAATTCTGATCTTGGTCAGGGATAAGGACAGATCAGATCGCTACCCGGCATGGCCCTACGAGTGCCACTGCCGCCACTACCCATGCACTCCTTTCAACGGTACGCCTCATGTGACTGATATTGAGACCCGCCAATGCCTGGACTGGTGCTGTACTCGCTTTGCTGCATTTTGACGTTAGCATACTTTCACAGTCTCCACCTACCAGAGAGGCCATTGAATTTTCCGCAATGGGATTATATTCTTACCTCACATTGGGATGGAGGGTGGATCCAGGCTTCGAACACTTTTCTAGACTAGTGACAACTCCATCCCTGTTGACGTCGACCGGAACAGCGTGCAAGCGGAAACCGCTTCAGCGGTGTGAATTCGACTCTCCACGTGGGATTTCGTCGCTCTCTTGACTGGATGATATAAAGGTTGCTCTTCTCTCCCGAATCGCTCAATTTCGGCGCCAAATGCTTCTAATTCCATACAGCCAAAATGGTCCCGATCCTTACGTGGGCCTATGTAAGCTTGCTGCTTCTCTCGGTTTCGTGGGCCTCCAAATGTCCAACCAAGAAGAAACCGAACATCATCTTCATCCTGACGGATGACCAAGATCTACGTCTACATTCTCTCGAGTATCAGACACAGACCATGAAGCATTTGCGTGATGGAGGGACCAATTTCGAAAAACATTTCTGCACGACTGCGGTGTGTTGCCCGCACGCGTTAGCATATTAACTGGGAAAATGGCTCACAACACAAATGTCACTGATGTCTATCCTCCATGGGGTACGTCGGGATCACAGCTGCAGCTTTACGACTTGGCTGATATGTTCTTCTAGGCGGGTACCCAAAGTTCGTCCAAGAAGGCTACAACGACAAGTATCTGCCGGTCTGGCTCCAGAATGCTGGCTATGACACGTACTACACTGGCAAACTATTCAACGCCCACAATCTCGCCAACTGGAACAAGCCACTCCCTGCAGGTTGGAATCAGACCGGCTGTAATGACCCCAAAGGTCTCATTGTGCTTGACCTTGCTGCTAATATCGTGGCGTAGTTCTCCTTGACCCGGGCACATACACATACTATAACACTTGCATACAGATGAATGATCAACCTCCAGCCTTCCGTCCGGGAGAGTACTCGACAGACATCATCGCGAACCTCTCACTCTCATGGCTTGACATGGCAGCGAAGAGCAGCCGACCTTTCTTCTTGGGGCTTGCCCCAATCGCGCCGCATACGGAATCCATCATCGGGCGCGGCAATTCGGTTTGGTTCGACGTTCCCAGACCGGCAAAACGACACGAGAAACTATTTCTAGATGCCAAGGTCCCTCGTGGGCCTAGCTTCAATCCTGAGGAGGCATGTTCATCTTGTTCTGAGGGAAGCAGAAGGGACACTAACTCCGGGTCGACATAGGCTCAAGGTGTCAGCTGGGTGAAACAGTTGCATCGTCAGAACCAGAGTGTGGTCGATTATAACGATTCATTCTACGTGAAGCGGTTGCAATCGTTACAGGCTGTTGATGAAATGGTGGGTGCTCTGTTTGAAAAGCTCAAAGCACTCGGTATGGACCAGAACACCTACGTTATCTACACCAGCGACAACGGCTTCCATATCGGTCAGCACCGCCTGAATCCAGGCAAGCAATGTGCCTTTGAGGAAGATGTCAATGTGCCGTTCCTGATTGCCGGACCCGGCGTGCCAAAGAATCATTCCGTCAGCTTCACCACGACCCATCACGACGTAAGTCTGATCCAATCTGCGCAATATACCGTGTACTCATTGTTCACAAACTCGAGTCACCGTAGTTGCGTCCTTGGCTTTTGAGGCAGTCCAGCTGACCATCGGACAGTTTGCAGCTACAATTTTCGATCTCGCACAAATTCCTCTTCGTCAAGACTTCGACGGCACACCCATGCCATTGACATTACCCGCCATGGATAAGGTGGCAGCGTCAACCATTCGTGAGCACGTTGCCGTCGAATACTGGGGAGTCGCAGGCGAAGAAGGAGCATTGTACAGATCGGGCGTCAATGGTAGCTTCAGTAAGCCTCACTTGGGTCGTCGGCAACCAGGGCTGGGCACTGACGATTTGATCAGCACCTCATGCAAATAACACCTACAAGGGTATACGTATCGTCAGTCCACAATATGACCTAATGTACACTGTGTGGTGCAACCACGAGCACGAGCTATATGACATGAAGGTACGGATGAATTGACAGCTATCGCTATTGGGACCTGACTCTTCGAACTGACAACTCTTGGGATGATCCAGACCGATCCGTACCAGACCAACAATCTGTTCCAAACGTTCGTCCAAATCAATGGCCAGCCCGTCAATAACGTGGTGTCGAGGTTGAACGCGCTGTTGATGGTGATGAAGTCGTGTAAAGCGAGCCAATGCGTTGAGCCATGGTTGACTCTTCACCCAGATGGGAAGGTCACCCATCTCATCGACGCTCTAGATCCTAGCTTGGACAGCTTCTATGCCAACCAGCCCAAGGTCGCCTTCACCGAGTGTGCTCTAGGCTACATCATCGCTGCTGAGGGGGCCATGAATGTGGATCCATACCATGTACCTGACTGAGCGATGAGAGTATCATGACGATTGTTCAAGGTCAGTTGGACAAATCACGTTCGACGAGGGGAAGCTCTAATCGCTCCAGGGCCACTCTATCTGCAACTCGAGGTAGAATTATGTACAAATTCTGTAGACTGATAGAACTAGAGACCAAATCTCAATCAGTGCCACATAAGAATTGGTATATACAGCCTACAGGTAGTGAAAAGTGCGTTCGCCATCAGCATCATGCATTGTTGAGTCCTGACTGGGTGAATTCTACGGGCCGTCAACTTCGCTCATCGATGTCCGCGCATCATGGTGAGCCAACATAAAAGCATGTGTTCCATCGGCGCAATCAGTAGAAGCCTAGCAGGCCATGCGGCCTTTTGCGCCTCTAATTTTCAAGAGCTACCCAGCGCTTCTTGAATTGCCTTGAGGCCACCACCGAAATCCTACATGCAATTCGTGTCAGTCGGCTGTCTGTTCCCACAAGACCTGTTAGAGATAGGGCGACTGCGCCAGTCACTCACCGCCCAAACTTGATGTGATTTGATCTTGACACTGTCATCGGCACCCTGGTCGAGATAGATCCTGGCGGCCCATTCACCTGACACCGATTTTCCGTTCGCAAGGCCCTGAACGGCCGACCCGATGATGAGCAAGTCTGTCGCGCTGGAATCGAATACGTAGACTCGAATCAACTTGTGACACCGCGTTTTGATCACGCTCCATCCATTGTCGCGAGACTTTTGGATTTCTGGGAAGCAAAATGTTTAGTCCATTGGGGACCGACACACTTCCCCCACGGGGCCAACAAGGTCTCTGCCACTTTGTTTTGGAGGGTGTTGCGGTGTGGAATCGACAGGTCACATATGTCGCCACCGTCACCATCATCGAAGAGTTACTCGTACATACCTGCGTGGCCGCGGACAGGCCCGGCGTGGCCCATGATGTACCCGTCATCGGTATAGAGGTCCGCAACTTCGGCACCCGCTGTCGGTGTGTTGGTGTCCAAGAGGTTAAAATACTTGTCGAGGAAGTCCTTTTTGGCTTCGGACAGCTCGATGGACGAGGGCCATTCTGTTTCGGCGGTGTTGTATCCCATGGCTGGTCGCGTTCCGGAGGGTGTGGGAGTCTGATTTTGAGGGTTCTCCTGGCTCGTGGTTTGTCGGACTGGACTGTGGATAGGTCGGGAGACTGCTTGATGTACAGTACGGTTTACCTTGGGAATCAGCCTCAGATAATCCGCCACGGGGTAATATCACTTACAGGAGTATTTTTCCTGCTCCGTCACGCACATCGGGATCATAGCTCCCAACAGCCCATACGGGTAGCAAATGGGAACTCATCTCGAAAAGCCAGACACTACATGCCTCGCAGTCGACATTCTGAGTCACCGAAGTTGTGGAACCATGAGGCCGAGAACGGTCACTGTAAGGAGTACTCCGTACCATATCATCACTCCACTTCACTGTCCAAAGGAGGTAATTGGGTATCCGTAGATCTCAAGTGGTCACTGGTCAGCATTCCACGGAGCCGAGGCTTGAGGTTTTGTCCACGGAGAGCATTACTCCGTGAGATCGCCTTCAACCGCGAGCCTGAAGCCACCATTCCTGTATTCCGGAGTCCGTACTGTCCCATGATTGTTCAGTAAGCTTCCCAGGAAATTCTACGTAGCCGGACATATATTCGGCAGGGTATTCCGGGCACGGTTCAGGGCACTAGAGGTCTCCTCGATATCTCGCGGTTTATTTAGGTACCTACATGTAGCTTAGGTAGGCACTGGTTCACGGGCTAATGGTGGCCTGGGCCGCCTAGAGAGGCGAATGCCACTAATGGACGCGGCCAATCGGTTAGCCCCGGGAAAACTGGATGGTGCGAATACGGGGCACCCAGACAGCCTGTTAGGCCCGGTGAGAAACCCCCGCGACCCCTAAAGGCCAGGCAAGGGTCAGGCGATGGAGTTAACTCCAGTCGCAAACCGGCCACAATCCCCGGTCTTTCTCTTCAGACCTAGTCGTCTATCTTCCTTCTGCCTCCATGATAACCTCACGATGAAGGGACATCGACACACCAGATGGCAAGGGAAGGTCCTGTAGCCACGGCTACCAGCGGTGGTCGGAAACCTACTCGACGCAGGCCGGCGTTGCTTGCCTGTGATAACTGTCGAACCAGAAGAGTATGTGACCTCTGCCTAAGCCAAATTCCCGGACGTTGGACTTATCGCAACAGCTCAAATGCACATACAATGAAAGGCCTTGCATGAACTGTAGACTCTACCAGAAGGCCTGCACGCAATCAGAAAACCCAAAAGCCAAGAGCGCCTTGATGCGATCCTCAGAAGTCCCCTCCTCCAACACCCTTGATCATGGCATTTCAGACCAGGGAGTCGCATCGAGGACTTCGACATTGGTCGGGCCTGCTCCGGATTTGCTCAGACCTCTAGATGCAACTCCCGCCCTGCAAGAGCATAGCGAGGGGCAAATGGACTGTGCTTTCACCAGCTGCGAGCCTCTGAACTGTCAGCTTCTCACTTTCCAGTAACCACGATTGCAGTAGAGCCACTGACAGTCGACGCAGATGATCGTCCCCAGCAGCCTATTCAGCTGGACGAGCTCTTCGAAGATGAGATCCTGAGATCAAATGTCCCATTCCATGACTTCTCCTTCCTCGGCGATCTGGTGGACGGCGATTTTGAGTCTTTGGACGACCCACAAGCTACATGCCTGCCCGAAACAGCTATCGCGCCACCGGTAGCTGGTCTTGACGACCACGTTCAAACTCCCCGGTACACGCCCACATCCATCCCTCGCTTCTCTCAGGAGGATGATAAGCTTTCAGGTGTGGAATCTCTCCAGCCAGCTTCCGGGAGCGCGAGATCGGAGGGTCATATTCCAGAGGGGCTTTTCATCAGCATCGCCAATGCCAAAGGCGGTTATCTAGGCAGGGTCAATGCCCTGTATTCGCAGTCTTTTCGCTGACTCAGGATTCAGGATCCAATTCTAGCGGTGCCACACTCGCAAGTGCCATCCATACTTCCAAAACCAAACACCCTCAGCTCTCGAGTGACCTCAACTTCGAATGGCTTGTCCAGGCCGCAAAACATATCGCCAAATTCGATTCAGACGCTACAATGGAGCTCTCATCAGGACAATTACCTCCAAAATCTCTTGCGGCGATTTGCGTGAACGGTAAGGGTCGTCCATTTCGCCGAAGCAATCATGGTTCATGGTCGCTTACTCTTGCCGATAGCCTACTTCGATAATGTCCAAGCGTATTACCCGATCTTGCGCAAACATCAGTTCCAAGCCAGCTGGGAGTCATTGTATGATCGAAACCAGAAGACTCATCGGGTGGCACAATACATACTTTCCTGTCTGGTCTTCACGATTGGTGCTGCCAGCGATCGGATAAATTCTGCGTTTTCATCGCCATTGGATCAATTCTCCCGTCATCTGTTTCAAAAGGCCTGCGCACTGGTCTACGTTCCCATGACCGAAAGTTCCCTGGTGGCATTGCAGGTGATGCTGCTTCACGTGCGTGCTACTTGACGACATGAGACATACATGTTCTAACCTCTCCCCAGACCATGTTCTTGGAACTCCACGGTCAATACAGTCTGGCATCGGTTCTCTGCGGATTGAGTATCCGCATGTGTCAGCAACTCGGCCTACACAGGAGAAGTCCTCTGGACCTCAACCTTGATCCAGATGAGATCAGATTTCGATCTCAACTGTGGTGGATTGCCTTTAGATTCGAAACGTGAGTTGTCAGAAAACGTCGACATGCTAGTTAGAGTTCATAACATTGTCTGACTGTCACAGATCTTCCGCCATGTGTGAGGGAAGACCAACTGCAGTCCGCGAGCTGACATACGATGTCGACATCTTGCCGCTTTGCTCTGACCAAACCAAAGCGTCAAACACTGCTGGATTGGTGTCTGCGATCCACTGTTGGTATGCCAGACTGACCGAACTCTCAAACCGATTCGTGACCATCAACAGTCTTTGCATCACCCCAAATACCAGGTTAGAGACTTTGAAGGATCTTAACGATACCCTGACGCGGTGGAGGGATCAGTTGCCTATTACACTTCAACCAGGACTAGACGTGGTTGCCGACTGGAACTCGTATATGCTGGTGGCGCCGCTTCATCTCGATTACTTCAATCTCTTGCGGTCGATTCACTGGGCTTGTATCACGGCGATCACCACGAATTGGGAGGCCATCCATGATCGACATAGATCCTCACTCCAAGCCATTGAGATGAGGGTGTTGTCTGCAGCACGTTCATACGTCCAAATCTTAAACAGGCAAGTTACCGTGGTTGTTGTCCCCACCGCGAGGCACTCTTGAACTCTCCTAATGTTTGTCTCTTCCAGCATTGCTGATGGCAGCACTGGTGGAAGTTTATTTCCCCTCTCGTAAGTACTTACCTTCGTGGATTGTTCAGTATTCAAATCTGAAACTTGCTGCAGCATCCGCACAAGTCAATACTTATCCACCTCGGCGATTCTGCACAGGGCCATCTGCGACAATCCCAGCCGCTTCGCCGCCAAAACTGACTCGGAATATCTTCGCGCAGTCAAATTACACCTTCAGCGCGACTCGTTATCATGCGTGTGGAGTTCGGCGCTGCAGAACGCTTTGGATACAATGCTCCAAATATCGGAGCAGTTGGTTCGCGGTGAATCAGTCAACAACGACTCTTCGACAGTGAACACTTTTTAGAGCTTGCAAGACCACTCAGATCAGATCGGAAACATTCATTCGACTTTGGATACTGGAAGTCTGGAGAAGCACCTGACGTCTTGAAACCCCATTTTGATCCTAATAGCAGAGACATTGTCTTGGAGGTTGAGGGATCTGGGGCAGTCTCAACGAGCCAGGCCATGTCTTTGACCGGGCCAATCGTCACCTCGGCAGGATCAAAGTCACACAAAACCCGTGGAGAGGGAGTCCCCAGACACTTCAGAGTACCCGTATGATGGTGGCACGGCATGCCATTGGGCCACGACTCACGGAACTACCAATGACAGCAGTTCTGCCCCCGGATGGCGCTCACTCGGACTCATCAATCAGGGACATGGGCTTGCAGTAAGTCGTGAGGTTGTCACTGGACAGAAACGGGCCTGGGAAACAGGGAGAATCGCTTTCACTCACTTATATGATACTGTGGTGGCTCTGCTGGTTCATGGATCTCTTGGGTGTTAGTGTCGTGGTCTCGTGGTTTTTCTATCTTCAAGCCTCGAACGAGGCGGACCGGAACCCAGTCTTGACGACCATCGCTCCCTCAATGCTCTCATGAATCAAAAAAAACTACTCGAAGACCATCTTGTTGGAAATCGTGCCAATTTCGTCGATGGCGATCTCGACAACATCCCCGTCCTTCAACCACGCCGGTGGCTTCATGAATGCCGCAACTCCACTGGGCGTGCCCGTCATGATGACCGTGCCCGGTTCCAGCGTGTGTCCCCTGGCCGTGAACCTGACGATGTCTTGCACGGTGAAGATCAGGTCCTCGATACTGCCTCTCTGACGCTCGAGTCCATTGACCTTCGTGACCAAAGTCAAAGTTTCTGGGGACGGAATCTCTGCAGTCGAGCAGATGACGGGTCCGAGGGGCGCAAACTTGTCGAAACTCTTCGAGTAACCTGCTTGTTGACCGGATCTGTCAGGCATCTGCCAATATCGAGAAGAGACGTCGTTGCCAACGGTATACCCGAGCACGTAGTCTAGCGCGTCGTCGGTCTCCGAGAGGTCCTTGCATGTTTGTCCAATGACGATACACAATTCGCCCTAGACAGACAGGTTACCCATGTCAGGAGGAGGTTTGAGCGTCGAGTAGCCAAGGCGCGCGTCTTGAAAACCAGGTAAAAAGTGCCTGTGGCTTGTGGAGTTGCCATACCTCGTAGTCGAGAAATTGAGCATCTTTGTGGATTGGGATATCATCGGCTGGACCGGCGAGACAAGCTGAAAGATCAACCCTTTAGCATGAGCACATCCACTGCACCCCCCTGAGTCACCTACAAGAAGGCTTGTTGAACAGGACCGGGTATACCGGTGGGTTTGTCTTGATCGAAAACACCTGGTCAGCTCTGAGTGTTGAAACCAACGCTGCTTTGAGGCTGATATATCTATGACACTGGACCAGAATCGTCTAGCATCTCTGTTCCACTGTACCTTTGTCTCAGCCGCATGTGCCTTGTAGTTGAGCCCGATACAACTGAAAATCAGCACACGAGGCAGAGGTGCGAGAACCTGTCGAGTAGAGTGTCCCGGTTAGATCGGCGTCGGATATCTCATCATGAGGGGGGGAAGAGAGAGATGCTCTGTTCTGTTCACTCTCCATACCTTGTGAATAACATCCTTCTGGCCACTCTTTTGGAAATCGGGATCCCATGGAACTTGTCCAGTATAGACTTCAACCGTCGAACCGACCAGAGTCTTCAGATCTCCTAACGCCGCTTCGCCGTACTTGACCTCGCCTGACTCGTTCTCGAAGCGCACAAGGCGATGGAATTGGAATGAGGAGACCGTTGTTAAAATGTAAAATTTGACTCGATGGAGAAGCACGTGGTGTCAGTGGAAGTGAAAATGTCAGTTCATGAGTCTCTCGACTTGGAAGTCGATACAGTGATGAGTGAATGGAATATGTGTCTCCGTGACGAAGGCCACAAGTCCAACTAAACGAAGTACGCTGGCGGAGAGTCGTGACAAGATACTGCAGCAAAGCACGGCAGGGAGTACTTGTACTGAGTATTTGTACTGAGTACTCACCCCTGGTCTTCGGCACTGCTGGGCACCTGGGCCAGTGGGTGGACTCTGGGCGTTCAGGCAGCGGAGTACACAGAGCATGTCGAGCTTCCAAAGTCCGTGGCATAGGTTGCGGTCAATATGGAGATAAGACTCTGGTCGAACCATCCTGGGGCCACCGAACCATCATCGTTGAACGTACCTATTTACGTAGTTAGGAAGTACTGGACTCGGTAAAACTTTTCGAAGCCGACATACGCGGGCACGAGTCCCGCTCCGGACCTGTCCCAGTCACAAGGGTCTGGATTCATTCATTCCGTCCTCCATGCCTCGGTGGTTGATCGGCAAACTTGATTGGCCGGCCTTGTCAATCCCCCGGAGGAAATGGGAATCGAATCCACCTGCAACAGCCGAGACAGCCCGGAGTTTGGAATTCGGACTTTGGAGCACTTGCATGGACCAGGCATTGCTGGTGGGTGCCGCGGATATGGTGTCTGACCATTATCACCTGTCATGTATCTCATCTACCCAAAGTTGTTGTCATGGTCGAGGCTCAAGACCGCATAAAGATCCTCAGACCTTTCTACCAGTTTGCGCTGCTTCCACCGCTCACTATACTTGCAAGGTCTTACCGTCTTCGCATCAACATACAAACACACACACAAACTCTCTCTCTCTCTCTCTGAGTTCTCGCGCCATGGCAGTAGACTACGACAACGTAGGCAGTCAAGTGGTCAAGCCCAACCACCTGGCTCACGTTGTCCTGCGCACGAACAACCTCAAGCCCATGGTGGATTTCTACAAAACATTTCTCGGGGCCCATGCATCATTCGAGAACGATATGATTTCGTTTCTGACGTACGACCACGAGCACCATCGTGTCGCCATCGCACAAATTCCAGGAACAGACCCCCCGAACCATCAGACGTGCGGTCTCGAGCACATCGCCTTCGCGTACGACAAGATGGAAGACCTGGTCCTGTCCTACCGCCAGCGCAAGGCCAACGGGATCCTGCCGGTGTGGTGCGTCAACCACGGCCCAACCACTTCCATCTACTACGCGGACCCGGATGGGAACCAGGTCGAGACACAGGTCGACAACTTCGACACCAACGAGCAGGTCGAGAAGTTCTTGGCTTCTCCCGAGTTTGCGCAGAACCCTATGGGAACGGACTTCGACCCGGAAGATCTGGTCAAGAGGCTGCAGTCAGGCGAGGACATGGCTTCCATCAAGAAAAGAATCGAGATTGGTCAACGATTCATGCGGTGAACATCCTCGTGGGTCGATACCCTTCGGCAGAAGATGCGCGGGTGATGACCTGGTGTTCAAGAAGTATGCACTCCAAGGGTCCCACTGCCAAGGATATCGACTTGTGAGCCGTCATGCCATGCATAGAGAGTTCTCAGAAGAAGTGCTACCTGCCCTCGGCTTCGCCTGCTAGTTGATTCCTAGTAAAGATACCCCTTGGGCGTAAGTCATTCAGTTCCCCAAGTAAGTTTGGTTTAAAAGGGTTAAGTGAGAGTTAAAAGCGGCAACTAGCACACCATGAGATCACACTTCTGAAAAAAACGTAAATGCAGAGAGAGCTTAGCGAAACCCTGCCATATCTTCCCTCTGACTATAGTGGACATGCCGGGGGCCTGCTCCGGCGTCGTGATTAGCCTGCATGGCTACCTGTTCACCCATGCTAGGCGCTTCCAGTGGTGAAACGACTTGTGCTGTAAAACGAGGGAAGAAATCCTGTAGTCGATGCAAAGATCAAACATAACATACGCTTCGACGATTGCCCCCAGGTCGCGTCCGGAATTCTAATGACTGCGGGCTCCACGACTGCAGGATGGACTATCGGAGTAAATTCAACTTTGAATGGGCCTGCGAGTCCAATGTCAGCAATCAGATCGACTGCTTACGAGACTCAACCTATCCGGCAGCGGCTAGAATTTACCTCGTCGTCAGATCTCCCGGCGAACCAAAAGCAGCCGCCCCTGGCTTGATATATCATATACTCTGTCGCTGGAGAGAGGCCATTCCCCAGGGATGACTCTGTTGGCGTCCCTGCATGGAAGCGACTTTCTACATAGGTCCCTTTGCGGTAAATTGTAGCTTCTGTAGACAAAAGCGCAGCGAGAACGGGTGATGATGGAGGAGACAGTAGCATATATGGGATTGCTCTCGTGAGGAAAATCGAGGGTCCGGTACAGTACAATGGTCAACGATCGTTTTTGAGCATTTGCGAAATAGTTCAAGTCGATCGCGTTAACTACTTTAATTAATGTCTAGTCACTCTCGATCTTATCACGTGACCACTGGCTTAGTCAACCCGAGTTCCTTCGGTTCTCTTGCTCCATGGAGTCAGTGGCTGTCGTCATAGCTTCGGACGTGGCCTGCAGGTCAGGCCTGTTTGTAACATTGAGTCTACTTCATACTTGATAAAACACTTTAGCACTCTTTAATTAATAAAGTGAATAAATAAGTAATGTCTCTTAACTAACTATTAAGCATCACACAATAAAGTCATAATGACCCTTAACATCCCGCCAGAATTTTACCCCCTCCCATCAATGGGTCAAGGGTGGTCACTCACCCGGGTCGCGCGAGTCGCGGGTGAGCAAGGGCGGCATCACCCATTTTCTTAATTGGGCGGGAGCTGCGAGCAGTTCAACCATACCTTGGCGACAGGAAATATCAGCACCCGTCGTGGATAGCAGTAGCTACGGGTGAGATAATTGGTGAGAAGGTATATATGACCGATTACAATATCTGTATTATTTTGAAATCGTGTAAGGGCTCGTGTTGACGTCTAAAGTGCACTGCATCTATTTTAGCTCGTTCACGGGATGCTACGTGTTAAGACTAAGCGATACCCTATTAACGCCTAGTCACGTGATTAGGCTTATATAAGCTAGGATCACGTGGTATCTATTCGGCAAGGCTATACTTAAGCCTTACGGAAGATTTTATAAAACGCCATTCTATTCTATAGGATTAGAAATTACTCAACTTAATTTCTAAGCATCCTAGGAGTTAACTCGTATTTACGAATACTCGGTAATTACTCTCGTACTTACGAGATATTATAACGGAGTCTACGGCTATATAAAATAGGCCTATACTCCTTTACTTAGATAGATCTTAAGTCATTCAATAAGATAGAAAGCGACTATACATTCTACTCCTTCTTTCTACGGTCTTCGGCTACTTCCATCATAGATCCTAAACCTTGTCCCCCGGACACTACGGAAATCCGGGGGTGAAAATCCTAAATTATAGTATTTATGAATGAGACTAGCCATAACTGTAGGCTAATGGCTATCAAATAAGGGAGTGCTTATAGATAGTCGATCGAATCTATGTGTAGCGAATGGAACGCGTTGGCAGTCAAGGTACCTAGTGTTTATTCCACCACGCAGGGCGTTTCACTACGCCGGGATGTCGATTATACCTAGGATATTTAGTCAGACAATGCCATCTCCGTCGGACTCCAAGATTTGAAAAAGGCATACATCGAGGCTTTTCCGGATATCTATGCGATTGCTACCCAGAACATGGATGGAGCCTGATACATGGACTCACTAGGCCACTTAATAGGTATCGTGGACAACCTAGTAATAGCGTCTCGGGCAATGCTAATCCTAGTCTTACATAGTCTTTTAGATAGGGTAATTCGATATTAGCTTTAGGTAGGGAAGCAATAGAGCATCGATTAAACCCCTCTACTAAACACTACTAATTAGAAGCTATATATTAACGAGGAGATAGTATGGAGTGGCCGTACTTAGGTAGAAGCGTATAATAGGATAGGAAAATAATAGCCTTCGAAGACGAATGGAATAGGGTAATATTTATAGCTTTTCAGAATACTGTTAGTTCTACCGAATCGACATTGTCTTTATTCTCGGATAGACTAGTTTAGTTACGTTTTTGGTCATCGAAAGCTAAAAAATCAAGACGTATTTATTATTATTTATTAAAACCCTTTCACCTAGGCTCTCCCGTCTATGATAAATCCTCCTTAATCCCCGGTCTTAAGATCTATACCTAATAGAGAAGGAGATTCTAAAATACCGAGAACTCTAGGTCGGCTTCTAGGAGATAATGTGGACAATAAAATCGGTTGTAAAGAGTATAGCAAAATATCTCTAGGAATTCTACTGTGTATTCCGAAGTCGCCGACCGCGAGAGTAGATAGTTAGAATCGGTCTGTCCGGAGACGGAATTTCGTATTTAAAATGATAGTAGATGGATTTAGAAGTAGAAGAACTTAAATTATATATCCTTTTTAAATATTAATAATATTACTTAAAAGCCCGTCCGTATTCTATTCTAATAGATAAGACTTACCGCACTCTAGACGTACGCGCTACCGGCTAGGTAGTAGATCGATGTATTCTTATTGCCGTTCGAAATATAAATATTGTCGCCTTCAACATTAGGTGGATTTACGGCGCAGCTTTAAGTAGGCTCTCTAGAGAAAAAGCCACCTCCTATTGCTGGGGTACTTAGCCCTGTGGGTACGGAAAAGCGAACGCTAATGCTATACTAGTAAGGACTAAAAGAAGCGTTTTGGAGTATATAATTAATTATTAGAAAAGAATTGTTCGCTGTAGGCGAGAGTTCCAGGATATAGGGCTATTCATAAATAGGAATAGGTAGCTAGTTGTCGAGCGTCTAGTAGATATATCCCCCCCCTAATCGGCATCGGCGTATCCTACTAAGGTAGGTTTTGAGTAGTATAGAAGTCCTAGATCTAGAACCCCTTTTAAATAGCTTAAAAGCTTAGTTAATAGTTTTTCGTGTAAA
>NW_013550586.1:5030168-5031853 GCF_000709125.1 Exophiala aquamarina CBS 119918
TTACCTATATAGGGTTTCTTTTACCGTATATAATTAATTTATATTAGTTTACCTCTTTATTATAACCGACTAATAGGTACTTTATAGCCCTAGAATCGAGTTTTTTAAGTAGTTCTTTTAGCTCTTTTTTATAGGCAATAGAACCCTATATTTTAATATAAAATATATCCGGTTTTATACCGATTTTAGCTTTATAGGGAGTTATAAAGTCTTCTAGCGCTATATAGGGTATCCTATTATAGATATAGGTCGCCGCTAGCGCTACTTCCCCCTAGTAATAGTTAGGTAAAGTAGCTATATATAAAAGGGCTCGTGTCTTAGATACTAGAGTCCTATTAAATCGTTTAGCTATACCGTTTTATTCTAGGGTATAGGGTGCCGTATAGGTGCTTAAAATACCTTTAGTATTAAAAAGCTCTTGAAATTCGCCTAATTTATACTCTTTAGCGTTATCTAAGTATAAACCCTTTAATAGAGTATTCCCTTATTTTTCTTGTATATTTAGCTAGTTATTAAATATAGTAAAGGCTTTATCTCGGTTCCGAATAAGGAATATTTTAGCGTATCGAGTTTTATCGTCGATAAAAGAGATAAAATAGCGCTTTTTATCGTAGGTTTCTAGCGCTATAGGTCTATAGATATCTATATAAACCTTTTTAAGGTAGTTTATAGCTCTAGGTATTATTTTATAGCTATTTTTAGCTGTAGCCTTAGCTTTTACGTATATATTATAATTTTCGTAATTTTTAGCGTTTTTAGCTAGTTAGCAGCCTTCTATCTTAGTAGATAAAGCCCCTAATACTCTATCTCCTAGGTATACTATTCTAGAGTACTATAAATCTTTTATATCCCTAGATATAAGGGTATATTCCTTTTTAATAGTAGTATCGAAGAGTATAAGGTTGTTCTCGTAGGAACTAGTAGTAATATTCGTCGATTTTAGGCTTAAATAGTATTACTTAGCCTTTATATCGATATTTACTCCTTTTTAGGCTAGTTAACCTAGACTTAGGAGATTTAAACCGATTTCTAGAATATAAAGGACGTCGTTTAGTTTAATAGTCCTTTTAAATCCTTTAAAGGTAATTTTAACTACTCCCATCTATTTTATAGGTATAGAGCTTATATTTCCCTAATATATTGTCTTTTCGTAGGGTTTTAAGTCTATAAATAGACTTTTAAACGCGTAAATATAACTAGTCGCACCGCTATCTAATAACTAAGTATTTAGTCTATTAGATATAGTCGATATCGACGTTAAGGCGATTTCTTCGTCTATAGTCGAATTAAGCGATAGTTAAGTATTTTAAGTACTTTTATCGTCTCTTTTTGGCGCTTTTTCGGGGTGCTTTTTCCAGTAGTCTTATATAGAATACTACTTTCCATAGCAAAAAGAGTATATTTTAGCCTTTTTAGTACTATTTTTAGTATTTTTAGGGCCTTTATAGCTAATTAAAGCCGTTTCACTAGGAATAGACCTATTTTTAAGTCTTCTAGACTCGTCTATTAACTAGTTAAATAGAGGAGTTAAATCGACTCGGTTTTTAGCGTCGGCGCGTATAGTTTACGATATAATCGCTACTATCGGGTCGTATTCTAGCGTTAAATTATTAAGTATTAATGCTACTAGTATTTTACTCGGTAAAGGAAGCGATTTTACGTATAGGTCGTCGTGTAACCTTTTT
>NW_013550586.1:5032466-5047029 GCF_000709125.1 Exophiala aquamarina CBS 119918
ATTTCTAATCCTATAGAATAGAATGGCGTTTTATAGAATCTTCCGTAAGGCTTAAGTATAGCCTTACTAAATAGATACTACGTAATCCTAGCTTATATAAGCCTAATTACGTAACTAGGCGTTAATAGGGTATCGCTTAGTCTTAACAAGAATGATAAGTTAAAATAGGGGATAGGCTAGTAGTACCCGTCGCTAAAAGATCGAATAGAGTTATATAGGTAAAGGAAGGTATTTCGGTGGAACTTAATAGATAGCGACGGTAAAAGAGGAGTAATTAGGATAAAAGGTAGTATAGATTTAAGCCTTCTTATACTATCCTCGATCGAGCTAGGATTTAATAGATCGAGAGAAAACTATTAAATACGGACCCGCTAATATATTAGGGTCTAAACCTAGACCCTATCGAGATCTAAAAGAGACCCTAAGGAGCTAGAAAGAGAGGAATTCTATTATCGAATCGGTAGATACTATAATATTACTATGGCGAAGTTATCGTTTATAGATTTCGCGCTCTAGATTTAAAGCTACAGCCTAGCTCTTTTATTTAGTGAAAGATCGCCTTAACTTCCTTAGTAAAAACCCTCTAAGGTCTAGTGTCACTAAAAGTTTCTAACCTCATTCTCGATAATTCTTTTTCTTCGATACGGGTCGTTCTATTATAGAAAACCCTTCTATAGGTAGTAGCCTTATAGTACTAGCCTATTTTTATATTCTACGTCCGGTTAAATACTCTTTTCTTAAGAGAAGTTCTTTTAGAGGGAGCGTATTATATTAGAGAGCGAAACTATTACCGAGCTTATTTACCCTAGCTATCTATTCTCCCTTTATTCTTCCTTCTCTTATAGCGACGCACTATACTATATAAGTAGATAAACTAATTTTAAGCCTATACCTACTTACGTACCTCTCTAGACTAATAAAAACAACCGATAGAGGGGAAACTTATTAATAATTTCTATAAATTCCGGGAATCGATTTCCTATCGTGAACGAAGTATAATTATTCTAAAGCCTAAATAAGAGACATTAGTAGACTCTTAGAATTCGGTAGATTTAGACTCCCTTATTTATTTATATTAGATAACTAGATATACTAAGTTCTAGAGCTAGTTCTAGCTCTATTATAAGAATCTAGCTTTAAAAGGAATAATTAGTCTACCTAGATCTTCTCACCGGGCCTACTTAAATAGAATTCGAAGATTAACCTTTCCGCTAAGGTCTTCCTATTCTAAACTTTACTTAGACCCGTCACCGGCTTAAAACTCTTCTAGGAGTAACTTATAGAATAGTATATAGTCCTTACGTCCGGGCTCTATATCTATTTAGTCCTCTATCTTCGACTGTTACGGGTTAAATCCGTATAAAGCTCTAGAGTACGCCCTAGAGCGATTACTCGTGGTGTACCTTTAGGCTGTATAACTATATAGCCGAAGCTACGTGATTCCTCTCTATCGATTATCTCCTAGGAAACTATACTAACCTACTATAGGAGAAGATAGGGAGTATTTCCTTTATTCGTATAGTAGATAGATTTTCTCTTTTCTTTTCTCTCCTTAGCTTTAGAATCCTCGTTATACGGTAGTTAGACGAATTACTCTAAATTCCTAGCTAAACCCTTATATCGACCGTTAGAGAAAAAGAGGCGAAATAGTATTAAGGGAATGTATTTTATAGTTCTAGCCCCCGATTTAGATGTTCCTTTCTTATATAGATTATTCCTTTAGGTCGTTAATACGCTCTATTATATTTACGTATTTTCTTTATAACTTCTCTCTCTTCCTAGACTAAGGCGAAGTATAGGTAATAGAGCGAACCGTAAAAATCGAAGTAAATATTACCTATTAGTCCGAATCTCTTTTTTACGTTACGACGACTCGCGTATTACGAGGGTTAAGAAATAGGTCGTTTCTTATAGGCACCCTAGGCCTACCTAAGGGTGTCTACGGAAAGGTATACCGATAAGGCTAGGTAAGGCTAGTATACGTAACCGAGGAATCCGAATTAGGAAATATAGTAGTCTATAGGTCTATAGACCTATAGAATAAGGAAGTATAGATATATAGACGAGATTTTAGTATTATATATATACGCTACTTTACCTAGATAGTATAGTTCGTAGTAAACTTCGTTAGTAATTCTATACCTACGTTTTAGGATATAGTCCGACGATTATAGATTTCCTTTATTATCTTAGTTAATACTCTAATACCTACTCTATTAAGGAATCCTACCTTAGTTAGAACTACTTATAGCTCGGATTATAATACTTTAACTACTACTTAACTAGTATTAGATATCTAACGTAGAATTATCTCGAATTAGATCCCTACTACCTAGCGTACGTCTACTTATAGCCTTAAATAATTCTAGAAAGACTAATATCGTTTAAGATAGTAGTTCTAACGAAGACTTAGACGTAGATATAGTTAACGTACTAGGACTTACTAATATATCTAGGGTATTACGAGTTAAACCCGTATAAAGCTCTAGAGTACTCTCTAGAGCGATTACTCGTAGTATACCTTTAGCCCGTATAACTATATAGCCGAAGCTACGTAACTCCCTTCTATCGATTATCTCGTAGAAAACTATATTAATCTACTATAGGAGAGAGTAGGAGGTATTTCCTTTATTCGTACGATAGATAGATTTCCTCTTATCTTTTCTTTTTCTCTCCTTAGCTTTAGAATCCTCGTTATACGATAGTTAGACGAATTACTCTAAATTCCTAGCTAAACCCTAATATTATTCTAAAGCTTAACTATTATACGTAGCGAAAGAGTACTACGTACGAAATAGATAACGATTAGTAATTAACGGAAACTATTCTAGCGTAGGCGGTAGAGCTATACTAGCTCTTATAGGCTTAAAATTAAAGGATAATAGTACTCGAGGAGTAACTCGGCTAATAAAATAGAGTATAGGCTCGTACGCCTAAAGTAACGACTTCTACGACGATAAGTACTATATAGAAATTCGACTCTATACGACGAAAGACTAAGCTCTCTAAGCTAGCTAAATTTAATAGAAAAAGATCGAAGTTTCGGCCGTAGCTTACCTAGGCTCGAGCTAAGTTAACGGTCGATAAGTAAAAGGAAACCGAAGTCGTACGATTTTAGTATTTCTATAGTAGATTAAGGAGTTACGCCCTCGCTTAAGTTAGCTCGTAGATTAATTCCGGATAATTAATCCTTAAAATAAATACGAAAGAACTTATTATTTAATTAAAGGCGGTATACGAGGACGTCGACGTCGTAGAAAGAATATTATAGAAGCTTTCTTAACTAAAGTAGAACGAAAAGTCCTTTAACGTATTCCTCGTCGAGTTTAATTATACGCTACTCGAGGTCGATAGACTAGACTAGGTCGACTTAGTAAAGAAGATATTTATATTAAACTACCTTTTATACGACCTAAAGAGCGCTCTCGTTATAACGCTAATTCTATTAACTTATAGGAAATACTATATTTTCTTCTATATAATTAATATAAATCTAGAGGCTCTTCGATAGAAAAAAACTAAAGAAAAGATATCTAGGAATAACTCGTTCGGTACTACTAGTCGTACGAAAGATAAAATAGATTAAACGCCGACTATATAAGCTATAGCGTCCGCGATAGGACTATAGAGAGCTTTATAGATATCGTAAGCGATACTTAGCTAGAGAAAAGAGCTCGGAGCGTATCTTTACTATAGCTTATAAAGTTACTTTATCGTTAAATACCTTCTCCTTTTCGTCGTACGACCTAAGGCGAAAAGGAAGGTAGTAGTAGTAGAAACTACTAACGAAAACGAGGAATTATTAAAAGAATAGCTTCTACTAGAAGTCGCTAATAGAAGCGTATAAAGAAGACGAAGAAGGAATAGAAGGCTTTTTAGTCTTCGATAGATAACTAATCCTTTATAGTTTTATTACTTTTAGATAAATAATATTATATATCGATTCTAATTAATTCTAGTTATTTATTATATAGTTTAATTAACTTTCGCTTCGCTTTTCGCTATTTCTTTAAGTATATTCCTATTATTCTTTATTTAATTTCCGAATTCGACTTCTCTATATAATTTAAAATCTCTAAAGTAGCGAAGGTTAAAGTCGATATCGATAGCTATAAAGAAATAGTATTCTTCTATATTATTTCGAACTTAGCGTATAAAATTATTCTTAAGTTACTCTAGATAAAGAAGAACGATATATATCTTAGTATCGCGAATTACTTTCTCTTAATAGGCTATTTCGATCTAAAGATCTATAATATACTACGAAAACTTCGTACGCCTTTAGACTATAGCTAAGTTTTCGTTATAGTATTCGGTCTACTAGCTTTAAAAAGTAAGAAGTATATAAGAATCTAAGTATTCTCGGCGACGATAGTAAATATTAAAAAAGTACTTAGAGTAGAGATACTTATTAATTCGCGTATAAAGCTTCCTTAATAGTACTACTATTTCTTAAATATTTTTAGTCGTATAAAAGTAGAGAAGCTACTTTCTTTACGAGGAAAGGAGATCGACTACGCGATTAACTTCGAACTAAAAGACGAAAAGAAATCTTAAGTTTCGTAGGGTTCGCTATATAATATATCTTAAGACGAACTTTTAGTACTATAATATACGCTTATTAAATTTCTCGATAAAGAATTTATTAGAGTAAGTAACTCGTTAGCGGTAGCTCTAGTTTTCTTCGTACGAAAGCTAGGAGAAGAATTATTATTCTATATTAACTATTAAGAACTAAATAAGCTAACGAAGAAGAATTAATATTTATTACTTCTAATCTACGAGACTCTACGAAATATCGAATAAGTAAAGTAGTATATAAACCTCGATATTATTACGGCCTTTTATAAAATTCGAATCGTAGAAGAAGATAAATAAATAATAATATTTCGTACGAGATATAGCCTTTTCGAATAGCTAGTTATTTCTTTTAGACTTACTAATACGCCTAGTACGTTCTAGAAATATATTAACTAGGCCTTATAAGATTACCTTAATATCTTCTACTTAGCGTACGTAGACGATATTTTAATCTACTCTTCGGAAATATAACGCGAGTATTAAGACTATATATAAAAGGTCCTAAGTCGACTCCGCGAAGTAGAGCTTTAGGTTAATGTCGATAAATATAAGTTCGAAGTTAAGTCGGTAAAGTACTTAAGATTTATTATTAACGCGAAATAAGACGTATAAATAGACCTAGTAAAGGTTATTATAATTTAAGAATAGTAAGCTTCTAAGTCTATTAAGGGCGTATAGAGTTTTATTAACTTTATAAACTTCTACCGAAATTTTATTAAGGATTTCTCGAAAATAATTCTACCGATTATAAAATTTATACGAAAGAATTCGAGTTTTTATTAGGATTCGAAAGTCGATATAGTATTCGTACGACTAAAGAAGATATTTATAATAATTTTAATTCTCGTTCTATTTAACTATATAAAAGAAATATTCCTAGAAGTTAATACTTCTAAATAGTATATAGGCGATACCTTATTCTAGGTAGGAGGAGACGATTTCGTACGACTCTACGTATTCTTTCTAAAAAAGAACTTATCCGCGAAATATAACTATAAAATATATAATAAGAAAATACTAGCTATTATATATTATCTCGAAGAATAGAACGCTAAGTTAAGAAATATAGATAAGTTCGAAATATAATTAGACTATAAGTATTAGGAATACCCTAAGAGGCTTCCTAGTAAGTATATAACTAATAGGTTCGAGAATACCTCGTACTTCGTACGAGATTCTAGTCTTTTTAAGCGATCCTTAAGGGCTTATAGACCTATTACCTAATATTATCTCGTACGAAGTACTAGGGCGAATCGTAAGATCTCGACGTAGGATACTAAGTACGAGAGTCGTACTCGTTACGCTAAGTATACGCGGGGCGAAGGTTCGATCCCTAGTAAAAATACTAAGTAAGTTCTTTACTCGATTTATAACTTAAGTTATTTATACGGAGGAGTACGTATATAAGGCTTAGTCCGCTTCCTAAGGCCTTAGTACGTAGCGTAGCTCTATAGATACTTATTCTTCTAGGAGTCGTATCGTAGAAGAGTACTATACGACTCGAGGACGAGCCGCCTAGGAGAGGGGATAATTATTAGGAATACCCTAAGAGGCTTCCTAGTAAGTATATAACTAATAGGTCCGAGAATACCTCGTACTTCGTACGAGATTCTAGTCTTTTTAAGCGATCCTTAAGGGCTTACGAACCTATTACCTAATAGGCCCTTTATAACCTTTATTTCTAGTGTTTTTAGTACTAAATCCTAGACTTTAAGGTCTTTAAGGCTTTTAATCTCGTTTTTAAGAGCTTCTTACTATTTTAGAGCCTCTTTAGTCTCTAGGACTTTAGGATATAAGGGCTCTATAGTACTAAATAGTACTAGGCCGTCTTCCTTTACGCTTTCCTAGAGTTACCGATAAAATTCGTTATACTATACGGTATCTTAATCCTAGGCTAGTTAGCCTAATATCTTAGGGTCTTCTAGTAAAGTAGGGGTATTAACTAGTTAACCTAGATTAGACTCCTAAATAGGTAGTAATTCCTTTTCGTCCTCGCTAAGTATAGAGTTATCGGCTAGTTAGCTTATAGTAAGTTTACTTTATAGGCCTTTTTCGTCTTTTAAGAATACTCCTTCGAATATATAGATATCTCTTGCCTATATAGGGTTTCTTTTACCGTATATAATTAATTTATACTAGTTTACCTCTTTATTATTATATTAAGGTTAAATCGATATATATTCTCGCCTATCCTATAGGTCGGATAAGGGGGTAGGACTACGTTACTAGGGGTTCTCTCTCTTCTAGGACCGTAGGATAAGAACTAATCGACGCTAAAACGAATACTATAGTAGCTATAACTAATACGATGCTCTTTACTTACCTATATTAGCGAAGGAATAGTAACGCTATAGATCTCTATAGTCTTAAGCCCGCTAAAGAGCTATACTTTTAAGACTTCTCGTAATAGACGTATATAAAGCTATAATAGCCTTATTCGTAAAGGTTACTACTACTAAAACTTAGGCTATATAGTTATATAGTCGAACTTATAGAAGGAAAAATACTCTTAATTCTATAAACTATACTCTTATAACTACTATCTAATACTTAACGCGCGCTCGCGTATATAAGAGTTTTCTTTTTTCTATTAAATATTTATTCGATCGTCTACTTTTATCCTTACTTACTTATTCTTCTATACTAAGGCTTCTTCTTTCTTTTCTTATAATTAAGCGCCTCGAGCCTCTATATATTCCTCTCCGCTCTACTACTTAGAGAATCGTCTTAAGTATATTTATAATACCTAGAACTATAGGCTCGCTAGCTAACTCGTAGAGAAATTACCTTATTCTCGTAGAAATATCGTAATACTAAGTAATTATATCGTATTAAGAATAATCCTTTATAGCTAGTATTTAAATATTCTTTCTATTAACTTAAAGTTCGTAGTACCGATTACTATAAGAGAAAACTTAGAGAGTAACGTCGAGATTAACGATATAATAGTTTCTCTCGATAACTTATATAAGTCGTTTACCTTATAAAGAATAAAGAGCTTTAAACGAAATACTAAACGAAACGAAATTATAGTTAACTAGTAGTAAAAGAAATATCTATACTATAATTATAATATTCTAGTATCGTATTCTTAAAGTAATATAAATAAAATAATATATAATAAACCGTTCTTATACTCTCTAAATTATTCGACTATATAGTTATATAGTCTAATTTCTTCTACTTTAGTAGTTACTTCTTTAATTATATTTCGATCTTACTCCTAATAGATTATATATTAGCCTTAATTAAATTCTTAAGATCGATAATCGTAATCTTCTTCTTTCTAGTAGATATTTTAAAATTTCCTATCTCGCCTAGTATAAAAGCCTTCTCCGGAAAGAATAGATTTATCTTCTAGTTCTTAACTTCTTTAGTAATTATATCTACTACTTCTACCTTCGTTTCTATATCGATTTATACTACTTATAGATTCTTACTATAATAGAATACTCGAAAATTTATTATTATCTATAGTTAATAGTTACTAATATTCTATTACTTCTTATTTTTTATATCGCTAATAATAATATCTTCTAGTAGATATTCTTCGGTAACTAATAATAAGTAGAAATAAATTAAGTTTTTATTATTTTTCTTCTTCTTATAGTCGTAGATAGAGTCGAGATAAAAAACTTTACTTCTTCTTTCTTCCTTAGTTAGTTTCTAGATAATTAAGAACTAATATAGATCCTTATTAATAATAATAGTACGAGTCTAGTCTCTATTTCCTTTCTATAGTTTATAATATTTATTTTATTTAATTATATTCTATATATAGTATAGTATAATATAGACTTAGTTATTATTATATCCTCTAATAGCGGTAATAGCTATTAGTATAATAGAGCTATTTAGCTATTTAGTTTTCTATCTTCTAATTTCTAGAGTACCTAGGTTCTTAATTTAAAGACTCTATCCTTCGTATCGTACGTTACTACTACGAATCTTCTAGTTTAAATTATCGTACTTATTATAGTAGTTATTTAGGCTTACCTAGATTATTATTTAGTATTTAGTATCGCTTCGTAGATTAATATAAGAAAGCGTAATTATTATCGTAAACTTATAGAATATCTACCTAAGCTCGTTAACTATTCTACTTTCGTTCTTACTCTTTACCTTATAATTAACTATACTTATATATAATTCTAAAGTAATACTAATAAGCTAGAGCCTAGAAAAACTCGTAAATATATTCTTCTCGTTATCGTTAATTAATCCTTCTTCCTCGTTATTAACTCTTCTCTCTATCTACCTAACTATTAATTTCTATAGAACTTTCTATATTACCGTTAGGCTCTTAATTAAATAGCTCTAAAAGACTCGATTTATTAATACTTCCTTTAAGACTTAATTTTCTTAAAAGATTCTTTAAATTTCGTATTCTACCTTAGCTCCTACTATTTAGATTAACGTAGGATTTCTATTTAGTTTCTTCGGTCTTAATAGACTTAAGAAGCTAAGCGTTAAACTATATAGAATTAGTCGTTTCTTTAAGTTAATTAGAATTATAATTAGCTTAGTATTCTATACCTTAGTTCCTATTATAGATAAATTCTTAAACCGTCGTTATATAGATTCTATAGGCTTAGTAGACGAACTTTTAATAGTTCTATCCTTAAGCTCGTAGAACTCTTTATTAAGAAATTATTAAATACTAGTATTAAATATAATCTTCTTCGAACTCGACTATATAATTATATAGTCGAATATATCTTTCTTCTTTAGAAATATCCTTTTTCTAGGTTCTCTTATAGAAAGACTTATATCTCCTTCTTTAATAGTCTTTATTTTCTATTAATATTTCCTAGCCTCGGACTTAAGATTTCTACTTAGATTTCTAATATTTTCGCCTTCTACTTAAGGCTTCTTAACTTTTATTCCTAGTATATTACCTTCTATAAGTTATTTCTCTACGTATAAAGTAGATTTAATAGGCTATATAGAGTTTCTTCTATTATTTATTAAATTAATATAGTTTCTAGGTAACGCTTTATACTTCTAGTAGATACTATAAATCTCTTTTAATTATCTTTCTTCTAATATTTCCTAGAACTTTAGGTAAGCGATATACTTTTATTTCTTATATATATTAATTTCTTTATAGACCTTTCGAATATTATCTACTAAAATTTCGATTAATCCGCCTCGACGTATATTTTTAAGTTTAGTCTATCTATAGACTATAAAATAGCTTACTCTTCTAATAATTTTAATTAATAATACTATTCTTATCTTTCTCTATATCTATTCTTTAAAATTATCTATATAATTTTCTTTAATTATATCGTAAGTCGACGTACTTACTTTAATTAGATAATATAGGAACTAATCTCGCTATTTAATACTTATCTACGCTAGAACTATTAAACCTAGTCTTCTTAACTTAAACTTCTTAGTAATTCTATCTCCTCTTTTACTAAGCGTAATTCGCTTACTCTTAACTTTCTCGGCTCGCTAGACTAATAGATTATAGTAGAAATTTAATTTTAAGACTTTATTTAGGACTAAATATATACTTCGAAGGTCTATATAATTATAGACTAGAGAGTCGATAGTATCTTCGAGATTTTAGTATAGACTAGAGACTTTATTTAAGACTCTATAGATCTATAACTTATTCTTAGTATCGATTTCTTTAAATACTTCTAAGATTATAATTAAATTCTATAGATTTCTACTACTATTAATTACTATCGAAATTTATAGTATTAATATAACTATTTTAACTATTATTTTCGTATTTAGAATCCTTACTATAGCTAGCTAGATCGAATTAGTAATTACGAGAGTTAGTAGGCCGCCTTAAGTAGACTTAATTCTATTTACTTCTTTTAGATTATACGAAATTATATTAGAATACTATATCTATTTATTCCTAGAGGGAGCTTTCTTCTTTCTATCGACTATATTAGTCGACGCTATAAGAATAATAATTTAAAGCGTTTAGAGAGTAGAATAGCTTTAATCGTAATTTAGAAGATAACTTAAAGAAATAAAAAATAAGAGAGAAATCGTACGAATAGAAAGGAGGCTAGGTAAGTAATATAAAGAAGGAAGAAAGAGAAGTCGACGATAGAAGCTCGTATTTATAGATTAAGTCGCTTCTTCTTTCTTATCTTCTATATATACTTCTACCTATATAACTATATAGTCTATATACTTTTAATTTACTTACTATTATCTACTTCTATTATATTTATTCCTTATAATAAATTTCTCTTTATATAACGTTACTAGTTCCTCTTATTAAGTCGTCTTCTTATCGAGTTTAAACCCTATATCGCCTATTATTCTCTTAAAATATTAAATAATACTAGGAATTATTATTTACTTACCTCTAGCTTTCTTCTCTAGCTTAAGAAAGAAGTAAGAAGCTTAATTAAACTATAGAAAGTATTCTTATAGTTATCGATATAGAAAGCTAAAGTATATAGATTTACGTTTCTATATTTAAATATTCTACCCTAGTTACCTAGACTTTAACCTTTAAGAATTTAGCCCCTTTCTATCTCCGCTATATTCTTATATATTCTAATATATAAAGATATATAATACCTTAATATATTCTATAAGTCCTAATTAAATTCGTTTCGAGCGAGTCTTTCTAGTTTATAGTTATTTAGAAACTTAACTAAGTAGTTCGATATATATTTTATATTCTTAATTTACTCTATACTATAATAGATAATTAAATATTTACTTTCGATACTAGTCTTTTTCCTTTACTCTATAACCTTCTATAGTAATACTACTAGACTTTCTAGTTACTTTAGACTATACTATTATTAAATCTATATAGTTAAACTCCTTTCTATAACTTTTTCTTCGATAGTTCGTCTTCTACTATAAGATTTCTTCTCGGATTAGCTAAGTTAATTAACGACTCCTATTCCGCTTATTAAATCTTCTTTCTATATTCGTTCTTAAATTCTATACTTCGAACGCTAGTATAAGAAATTAAAAACTAAATAAATAAATTCGGCGACTTAATCGATACGCTTATTCTTCTTCGCTTTCTTCTAAGCTATATATATATCTAGATCTAGTATAAGAACGTAGAATCTTAACTCTTAGAAAATAAGAAATTCTTAGCTATATCTCTTCTTTATCGCCTTTTACTTTCTCCTCCTTAGCCTCGTTACTTACGTAGCTAGTTTCTTACTCTAGTTATATAGTTATAGACCTTAGTCTAGTCTACTTACCGTTTATTTTAAGAAATAGATTTATTTCGTTTCGTATATAAAACCTCTTTACTCGATTAGCTAGGTACTTCGCTCTTATCTATAACTCGTTAAGCTTTAAGAAAATATATAATTTATATTTTCTATTAATCGTCGTTACTCTATACGATTCGAGCTAGCGAAACTATAGCTTAACTTCTTTTAACTTATTTATTACTAAAAACGTATTATAGACTAGTACTAAATAACTAACTTTAATCTCTTCTTCTCTTATCTATTTCCTCTTATTAAAACTCTCCTTTTCCTACTCTCTTATCCTCCTAAGACGAAGTTTAACTTCTTCTAAATCTTCTTTTCTTATTTATAACGCTCTTATACGAAAAGTAATTAACTCTTTACGGTCTTTTACTACTTTCTAGTTTAAAACGCTTTAAGTTATAATATCTAGCTTAATTAGAAGTATTAGTCTATTAAGAAACTCTACTTTATAGAAAATAAGTCTAGTACTACTCCTTACTATTATACGATCTACTTAAAGTATCGCGTATAAGTAAAATATCTAGTTAGATCTATTCTATTTTAATATCTTAGAAAGAACCTTAACGATTAGTTTATAGTCTACTTCTACTATTCTATTAGCTTATAAATAATATACTAAAACTATAACTTATTTAATATTATATCGCTCTACTAGTTTAGTAGTAAGCGCTCGATTTTCTAGTTCTCTATTTATAATTAACGTTTTAAAGAGTTCGTATCTATAAATAACTTCTTTCTATAGAAATCTTAAGACTTATTTTATATCGTTTTTACTAAGTCTTCTTACTTCGACCTAGCTACTAAAATTACTCCTTACTTATACTAGAAAACTCTTCCTATAAGACGTCGATATATATACTATATCTATAGTAACTTTACTCTAACGTTAATTAATCTATATTAGTCGAAGTAGCTCTTTCTTTCTTTATAAGGCTCTAAACTAATATTCTCTATAAGATTTTATAAACTACTTAACCGCTTTCTATATATTCTCCTATTAATATTAATTCGAAATCCTTTTATAAGTCGCTTCGCCTCCTCTATAATTACTCTCGTTATAGAGCTACTTTAGAATCTCTTATTTTTAATTAGATAAATTAATTATCCTTCGAATAGAATTTATATTATTAGGCTTATAAAAAAAATATCTATCTCGAACTAGAAATTTTAATATATTCCTTTTAAAAGGTTTCTAGTCTTCTTTCGCTATTTCCTCTAGTTCCCTTAATAAGAGTAGAAACTCTACGATTTTATAGTACTTTTTATCGTACTCTTCCTACTTAAATTCTATTTCTTTAATAAAACTAAACTTTCTTCCTTTAATAGTCGGATTCGATCGTTTATTTATATTATCTAGTCTACTTAACTTATTTACTTCTATTTCTACGAGATAGATCTTAACTTATATAGAATTAAGTTATTTTTCTATCTATATATTAATATCTTCTTCTTCTTTAGCTTCTTTAATATTAACTTCTATAGTAGAACGTCGTAAAAGTATATCGGCTATCGTATTCTTAACGCCTAAGATATAATAAACTTTAAAATTAAATAAACGAATTTAGGTAAGCTACTATATAACTAATATATTCGGTAAATCTATTACTAATTAATTTAACTAAGCTACTAATATTTATACGTTAATTTTAACTATAAACGAGACTTCGTATAATTAAATCTTAAATTTCTTTAGAGCCTTAAGATATTTTCTTTTACTAGCGTTATACTAAGACTTAGACTTTAACTATAAACTATTCTTATAGTATATAACTTATCTTCTATTACTTCTCCGCTCTATCTATATTAGTATAGCTCCCTATTTAATAAGACTTATATCTATTACTAGAATAATAAGTTTCGCTTCGAGTAGATAGTTAATTAAAACTAGTATCGATACTTTCGTTAATACTTCTTTTAGTATAAATATCGCGTCTTCTTCTTCGCGATTCTACTTCTACTTTACTCCTTTCTTAAGAAGACGATATAATACTTTAATATAGTATATAAATCTTTCTATCTAAATTCGATAGTAGATATAAATTTCGAGAAATTCCTTTACCTCTTTTATATTCTTATACGACGACTAATTAACGATCTTTATAATATTTAATTTTTTCGAGTATCTTTCGTACTTATTATAGATATACTTAACTACTTTTATACTCGTTCTATAGAGTTATAGCTTCTTTCCTAATACTATAGCTTCTAATTTCTTAATATTATAGAGAAGTTCGTCTAATTATTAAATATATTTAAGAATATACTTTCTAATTCCGGATATAACTTCTTCTCCTCTATAGTTAGTCTTTAGACCTAGAGTACTAATATTATTAATAAAAGTCCTTATCTTTCCTTAAATTCTCTATACTTCTATAATTTTATTTATAATTCTTATAAACTAAGCTATAGAGTTTATAGCGCCTTAGAGAAGAGTAGTTTAATATAAAAGACTAATCGACGTCTAGAATATCGTTATATTTCTATAATATTTAACTAGTTCTACTTAATTATATTCTAAATACTAATTAATTAATATTAAGACTAAGCGATACCCTATTAACGCCTAGTTACGTAATTAGGCTTATATAAGCTAGGATTACGTAGTATCTATTAGGTAAGGCTATACTTAAGCCTTACGGAAGATTCTATAAAACGCTATTCTATTCTATAGGATTAGAAATTACTTAACTTAATTTCTAAGCATCCTAGGAGTTAACTCGTATTTACGAATACTCGGCAATTACTCTCGTACTTAC
>NW_013550586.1:5047819-5048388 GCF_000709125.1 Exophiala aquamarina CBS 119918
AAAGCGACTATAGATTCTACTCCTTCTTTCTACGGTCTTCGGCTACTTCTACTATAAATCCTAAAACTTATCCTCCGAATAATTAATAAAATAATATAGTATCTAGTAAAGTTTTTCGAGTACTCGTTTAACGAAGGCGGTAAATTCGTATTCCGTATCGTTACTCGATTAATATTTATCGCTATATTTATTAATTAATACTTATCGCTTTCTTTCTTCTTTACTAGGAAATATAGATTTCTATATAATCTATAATAGTCTTCTAAAACTCCTTTCTTCTTTCGATCTATTACTAAATCGATTACTACCTACTATAAAGTCTTTAGAATATAAAAACTCTTTACTTACTATACTTTATAAGATATTATTCTAATCTTCTAAGGCGGCGCTACTTCTTTCTTAATATATTCGATCTCTAAAAAGGTCTATATAAAAGTTCCTTCTTAATTATATAGTATCTATAGAACTACTTCTCGCTCTTATACGATTAGACTATTATTAATTATAAGCTTCTATATTCTTTCTAGAGTAAGTTTTAATTTCTCGGCTATCCGGGGGATAAGGTTTAG
>NW_013550585.1:0-740 GCF_000709125.1 Exophiala aquamarina CBS 119918
AGCGTATCGAGTTTTATCGTCGATAAAAGAGATGAAATAGCGCTTTTTATCGTAGGTTTCTAGCGCTATAGGTCCGCAGATATCTATATAAACCTTTTCTAGGTAATTTATAGCCCTAGGCATTGTTTTATAGCTAATTTTAGCTATAGCCTTAGCTTTTACGTATATATCACAATTTTTATGTTTTTTAGCGTTTTCGACTAGTTAGTAACCTTCTATTTTAGTAGATAAAGCTCCTAAGGCTCTATCTCCTAGGTATACCATTCTTAAATGCCATAAATCTTCTATATCCCTAGATATAAGGGTATATTCCTCTTTAATAGTAGTATCGAAGAGTATAAGATTATTCTTATAGGAACTAGTGGCAATAATCATCGATTTTAGGCTTAAATAGTATTGCTTAGCCTTTATATCGATATTTACTCCTTTTTAGGCTAGTTGACCTAGGCTTAGGAGATTTAAACCGATTTCTAGAATATAAAGGACGTCGTTTAGTTTAATAGTCCTTTTAAATCCTTTAAAGGTGATTTTAACTGCTCCCATCCATTTTATGGGTATAGAGCTTGCATTTCCCCAATGTATTGTCTTTTCGCAGGGTTTTAGGTCTATAAATAGACTTTTAAACGCGCAAATATAACTTGTAGCACCGCTATCTAAAATCTAAGTATTTGGTTTATTAGATATAGGCGATATCGATGTTAAGACGATTTCTTCGTCTATAGTCGAGTTAAGCGATAGTT